>NW_027640446.1:0-274000 GCF_949752795.1 Hyperoodon ampullatus
CCGGGAACCAGCATAGGTCCTGAACCAAAATTTTGGACTTGCGGTCAGCTCACCAAAAACGAGTTGAAAAATGGAGCTCAGGGGCACAGCCATTCACAAACTGGCCGAGTAATAAAGGACAACTATCGTCCAAAAATCTGTTGAGGGAAGGCAACGAGGCGGACTTGAAAGCGAGGCAGAATAGCAGGAAACAGATTTCAAGAGGTACATTGGAATCGCCTTTAAAGCACAGGAAGAGGGTCACAACTTCGACAATGATGCACTTGGCCAAAAAGGGCGTATGCGTTTTCTCCTGAATATATTCAAGAGAAAACGCATATGCCCTTTTCGGCAAAGCAAGCAAGCGGGCAATGCAAATCTGCACTACAAAGAAGTATCACTTCCCACCGGTCAAAAGGGACATCCACAAAATGTGTAAAAACCAGAAAGGCAAGACAGGCCCTGGAGAACAGGGAGCCTTGTTATGCTGATGGGCGGGATGTAAATTGCCAACTGCCTCTCTGGAGGAGTGCACTGGGTTCCCTAAAACAAGTAAACAACAGATCTACAGAGCCAAGGGCACTTCCAGTCTAGGGAATATACCTTGGGAAAATTGAAAATCAATAAGACACAGCCACCTCAAAATTTAGGGCTGCACTGCTTACAAGAACTTCAACTTGGGTACACCTTAAATATCCCAGGAAATATCAAAATTGCTCAAAATATTGTGGTACTTATGTACGATGGAATATCCGTCAGGCATGAAATCAATGTCATAAGACCAGTAGAAACAAAATGAGTGGATTCTGTTATGATGATTCTAAGTGAAATAAGACACACAGAAAAAGAAATTTATCATAAGATATCACTTATGAAGATCCTGTAACATGGCTACACTTGAACTGAGTTAGGAAAGAGAACAGAGTCTCACATTTAGAAAACACACTTATGCCTGCTAGAGTTTGAAGGAGAGGTGGGGTGATGCATAAAACCAGAGTTTGATATAAGCACAGTTACTGTTCCAAAAACCAACTATGGAATACAGAAGACCTACAAGTTCCTCACTGAAACGGACTCAAAACCCCATATTTCCGGCAGAGGAATATATCTGACTAGTAAGAATCTTAAAACGTATGTATTGATATGTCTCCGTAAGGGAATCAAGTGTTTCTAGACTGGCATAAACATGGCAGCGAGAATCAGCTCAAACCCACTATCAAAAGGAATTTCAAAAACAAAACAAAGAAAACAGGGAAATTCTTTACAATTCCTTCAGGGTCTCTGATGAAACCTGGAATGACCCTATCTACAACGACCGCTGGATGTGGCATAAGGCTGGACACTTGGGACTGAGAGGATTGGTGAGATTGGGTGAGCAAATGCAGACCTTGTAAACCAATAATGCATGGCACCCATTCCATGGGTCCCAACTCTGCGGGTTGAAGGGAATATTAATACAGCTATAACATATACAGGAAACCTAGAGAATGGACACACTGTGAATACAAAAGGTTTCTAAAACTCAACGAATAGTCCCTCTCCTGGTGTTCCGGTTTGACTTTCCAACTGCTTTACTAACAATCTCCCAACTTGGAGAGACACCACTTTTAACCTCCTGGTACACACACGTTGCCAATTTGGCAGAGGATGAAAGGAAAGGGGGAGAACCAATGACAGAGTAGCTGTTAGGCATTTAGACGGGCATATGTCACTCTAATTTCACGGGAGGAAGAAGAATTAACCAAAGTCTCAGCCACCCACGGGGAACAAGTAGAGGTCCTGAACCAAAATTTTGGACTTGCGGTCAGCTCACAAAAAATGAGTTGAAAAATGGGGCTCAGGGCACAGCAATTCACAAACTGGAAGAGTAATAAAGGACAAATATCATCCAAAAATCTGTTGAGGGAAGGCATCGAGGCGGAGTTGAAATCGAGGCAGAATAGCAGGAAACAGATTTCAAGAGGTATGTTTGAATCGCCTTTAAAGCACAAGAAGTGGGGCACAACTTCGACAATGATGCACTTGGCGAAAAAGGGCGTTTGCATTTTCTGCTGAATATTTTCAGGAGAAAATGCATACGACCTTTTTGGCCAAGCAAGCAAGCAGGCAATGCAAATCTGCACTACAAAGAAGTATCACTTCCCACCGGTCAAAAGGGACATCCGCAAAATGTGTAAAAACCAGAAAGGCAAGACAGGCCCTGGAGAACAGGGAGCATTGTTATGCTGATGGGCAGGATGTAAATTGCCAACTGCCTCTCTGGTGGAGTGAATTGTGTTCCCTAAAACAAGTAAACAACAGAGCTACAGAGCCAAGGGCACTTCCAGTCTAGGGAATATACCTTGGGAAAACTGAAAATCAATAAGACAGAGCCACCCCAACGTTTAGGGCTGCACTGCTTACAAGAACCTCAACATGGGTACACCTTAAATATCCCAGGAAATATAAAAATGGTTTAAAAAATTGTGGTACTTACGTACGATGGAATATCCCTCAGCCGTGAAATCAATGTCATAAGACCAGTAGCAGCAAAATGAGTGGAATGAGGTTCGATGATTGTAAGTGAAATAAGTCACACAGAAAAAGAAACTTATCATAAGATATCACTTACGAAGATCCTGTAAACATGGCTACACTTGAACTGAGCTAGGAAAGAGAACAGAGTCTCACATTTGGAAAACACTCTTATGCCTCCTTAAGGGGGAAGGAGAGGTGGGGTGATGCATAAAACCAGAGTTTGATATAAGCACAGGTACCGTTCCAAAAACCAACTATGGAATAGACAAGACCTACACCTTCCACAGTGAAAGGGACTCAAAACCCCATATTTCCCGCAGAAGAATATATCTGACTAGTAAGAATCTTAAAACCTATGTATTGATATGTCTCTGTAAGGGAATCAAGTGTTTCTAGACTGGCATAAACATGGCAGCGAGAATCAGCTGAAATCCACTATCAAAAGGAATTTCACAAACAAAACAAAAAAACAGGCAAATTCTTTACAATTCCTTCAGGGTCTCTGATGAAATCTGGAATGACCCTATCTACAACGACCGCTGGATGTGGCATAAGGCTGGACACTTGGGACTTAGAGGATTGGTGAGATTGGGTGAGCAAATGCAGACCTTGTAAACCAATAATGCATGGCACCCATTCCATGGGTCCCAACTCTGCGGGTTGAAGGGAATATTAATACAGCTATAACATGTACAGGAAACCTAGAGAATGGACACACTGTGAATACAAAAGGTTTCTAAAACTCAACGAATAGTCCCTCTCCTGGTGTTCCGGTTTGACTTTCCCACTGCTTTACTATCAATCTCCCAAATTGGAGAGACACCCCTTTTAACCTCCTGGTACACACACGTTGCCAATTTGGCAGAGGATGAAAGGAAAGGGGGAGAACCAATGACAGAGTAGCTGTTAGGCATTTAGACGGGCATATGTCACTCTAATTTCACGGTAGGAAGAAGAATTAACCAAAGTCTCAGCCTCCCACGGGGAACAAGTAGAGGTCCTGAACCAAAATTTTGTACGTGCGGTCAGCTCACAAAAAATAAGTTGAAAAATGGGGCTCAGGGCACAGCAATTCACAAACTGGAAGAGTAATAAAGGACAACTATCATCCAAAAATCTGTTGAGGGAAGGGAAAGAGGCGGAGTTGAAATCGAGGCAGAATAGCAGGAAACAGATTTCAAGAGGTACGTTGGAATCGCCTTTAAAGCACAGGAAGAGTGGAACAACTTCGACAATGATGCACTTGGCCAAAAAGGGCATATGCGTTTTCTCTTGAATATATTCAGGAGAAAACGCATACGCCCTTTTTGGCCAAGCAAGCAAGCGGGCAATGCAAATCTGCACTACAAAGAAGTATCACTTCCCACCAGTCAAAAGGGACATCCCCAAAATGAGTAGTCCCTCTCCTGGTGCTCCGGTTTGACTTTCCATCTGCTTTACTATCAACCTCCCAACTTGGAGAGACAGACCCTTTAACCTCCTGGTTCACACAGGTTTCCAATTTGGCAGAGGATGAAAGGGAATAGGGAGAAACAATGAGAGAGTAGCTGTTAGGCATTTGGACGGGCACATATCACTGTAATTCCCCTGCTGGAAGAAGAATTAACCAAAGTCTCAGCCCCACACTGGGAACCAGCATAGTTCCTGAACCAAAATTTTGGACTTGCGGTCAGTTCACCAAAAACGAGTTGAAAAATGGAGCTCAGGGGCACAGCCATTCACAAACTGGCCGAGTAATAAAGGACAACTATCGTCCAAAAATCTGTTGAGGGAAGGCAACGAGGCGGACTTGAAAGCGAGGCAGAATAGCAGGAAACAGATTTCAAGAGGTACGTTGGAATCGCCTTTAAAGCACAGGAAGAGGGGCACAACTTCGACAATGATGCACTTGGCCAAAAAGGGCGTATGCGTTTTCTCCTGAATATATTCAGGAGAAAACGCATACGCCCTTTTCGGCCAAGCAAGCAAGCGGGCAATGCAAATCTGCACTACAAAGAAGTATCACTTCCCACCTGTCAAAAGGGACATCCACAAAATGTGTAAAAACCAGAAAGGCAAGACAGGCCCTGGAGAACAGGGAGCCTTGTTATGCTGATGGGCGGGATGTAAATTGCCAACTGCCTCTCTGGAAGAGTGCATTGTGTTCCCTAAAACAAGTAAAGAACAGAGCTACAGAGCCAAGGGCACTTCCAGTCTAGGGAATATACCTTGGGAAAACTGAAAATCAATAAGACAGAGCCACCCCAAAATTCAGGGCTGCACTGCTTACAAGGACCTCAACTTGGGTACACCTTAAATATCCCAGGAAATATAAACATGGTTCAAAAAATTGTGGTACTTACGTACGATGGAATATCCCTCAGCCATGAAATCAATGTCATAAGACCAGTAGCAGCAAAATGGGTGGATTCAGGTACGATGATTCTAAGTGAAATAAGTCACACAGAAAAAGAAACTTATCATAAGATATCACTTATGAATATCCTGTAAACATGGCGACACTTGAACTGAGTTAGGAAAGAGAACAGTGTCTCACATTTAAAAACCACTCTTATGCCTGCTTAAGGCGGAAGGAGAGGTGGGGTGATGCATAAAACCAGAGTTTGATATAAGCACAGGTACCGTTCCAAAAACCAACTATGGAATAGACAAGACCTACACCTTCCTCAGTGAAAGGGACTCAAAACCCCATATTTCCCGCAGAGGAAAATATCTGACTAGTAAGAATCTTAAAACCTATGTATTGATATGTCTCCGTAAGGGAATCTAGTGTGTCTAGACTGGCATAAACATGGCAGCGAGAATCAGCTCAAACCCACTATAAAAAGGAATTTCAAAAACAAAACAAAAAAACTGGGAAATTCTTTACAATTCCTTCAGGGTCAATGATGAAACCTGGAATGACCCTATCTACAACGACAGCTGGATGTGGCATAAGGAGGGACACTTGGGACTGAGTCGATTGGTGAGATTGGGTGAGCAAATGCAGACCCTTTAAATCACAAGTGCCTGGCACCCATTCCATGGGTCCCAACTCTCCAGGTTGAAGGGAATATTACTACAGCTATAACATGTACGGGAAACCTAGAGAACGGACACACTGTGAATAGAAAGGTTTCTAAAACTCAACGAATAGTCCCTCTCCTGGTGCTCCCGTTTTACTTTCCATCTGCTTTACTATCAACCTCCCAACTTGGAGAGACAGCCCCTTTAACCTCCTGGTTCGCACAGGTTGCCAATTTGGCAGAGGATGAAAGGGAAGAGGGAGAACCAATGAGAGAGTAGCTGTTAGGCATTTGGACGGGCACATATCAGTCTAATGTCCCGGCAGGAAGAAGAATTAACCAAAGTCTCAGCCACCCACCGGGAAACAGCATAGTTCCTGAACCAAAATTTTGGACATGCGGTCAGCTCACAAAAAAAGAGTTGAAAAATGGAGCTCAGGGGCACAGCAATTCACAAACTGGCAGAGTAATAAAGGACAACTATCGTCCAAAAATCTGTTGAGGGAAGGCAAGGAGGCGGACTTGAAAGCGATGCAGAATAGCAGGAAACAGATTTCAAGAGGTACGTTGGAATCGCCTTTAAAGCACAGGAAGAGGGGCACAACTTCGACAATGATGCACTTGGCCAAAAACGGCGTATGTTTTTCTCCTGAATATATTCAGGAGAAAACGCATACACCCTTTTAGGCCAAGCAAGCAAGCGGGCAATGCAAATCTGCACTACAAAGAAGTATCACTTCCCACCGGTCAAAAGGGACATCCACAAAATGTGTAAAAACCAGAAAGGCAAGACAGGCCCTGGAGAACAGGGAGCCTTGTTATGCTGATGGGCGGGATGTAAATTGCCAACTGCCTCTCTGGAGGAGTGCACTGTGTTCCCTAAAACAAGTAAAGAACAGAGCTACAGAGCCAAGGGCACTTCCAGTCTAGGGAATATACCTTGGGAAAACTGAAAATCAATAAGACAGAGCCACTCCAAAATTTAGGGCTGCACTGCTTACAAGGACCTCAACTTGGGTACACCTTAAATATCCCAGGAAATATAAAAATGGTTCAAAAAATTGTGGTACTTACGTACGATGGAATATCCCTCAGCCATGAAATCAATGTCATAAGACCAGTAGCAGCAAAATGGGTAGATTCAGCTACGATGATTCTAAGTGAAATAAGTCACACAGAAAAAGAAACTTATCATAAGATATCACTTATGAAGATCCTGTAAACATGGCTACACTTGAACTGAGTTAGGAAAGAGAACAGTGTCTCACATTTAGAAAACACTCTTATGCCTGCTTAAGGGGGAAGGAGAGGTGGGGTGATGCATAAAACCAGAGTTTGATATAAGCACAGGTACCGTTCCAAAAACCAACTATGGAATAGACAAGACCTACACCTTCCTCAGGGAAAGGGACTCAAAACCCCATATTTCCTGCAGAGGAATATATCTGACTATTAAGAATCTTAAAACGTATGTATTGATATGTCTCCATAAGGGAATCAAGTGTGTCAGACTGGCATAAACATGGCAGCGAGAATCAGCTCAAACCCACTATAAAAAGGAATTTCAAAAACAAAACAAAAAAACTGGGAAATTCTTTATAATTCCTTCAGGGTCTCTGATGAAAGCTGGAATGACCATATCTACAACGACAGCTGGATGTGGCATAAGGCTGGAAACTTGGGACTGAGAGGATTGGTGAGATTGGGTGAGCAAATGCAGACCCTTTAAAGCACAAATGCCTGGCACCCATTCCATGGGTCCTAACTCTCCAGGTTGAAGGGAATGTTACTACAGCTATAACATGTTCAGGAAACCTAGAGAACGGACACACTGTGAATACGAATGATTTCTAAAACTCAACGAATAGTCCCTATCCTGGTGCTCGGGTTTGACTTTCCATCTGCTTTACTATCAACCTCCAAACTTGGAGAGACAGCCCGTTTAACCTCCTGGCTCGCACAGGTTGCCAATTTGGCAGAGGATGAAAGGGAAGAGGGAGAACCAATGAGAGAGTAGCTGTTAGGCATTTGGACGGGCACATATCACTCTAATTTCCCGGCAGGAAGAAGAATTAACCAAAGTCTCAGCCACCCACCGGGAACCAGCATAAATCCTGAACCAAAATTTTGGACTTGCGGTCAGCTCACAAAAAACGAGTTGAAAAATGGATCTCAGGGGCACAGCAATTTACAAACTGGCAGAGTAATAAAGGAGAACTATCGTCCAAAAATCTGTTGAGGGAAGACATCGAGGCGGACTTGAAAGCGAGGCAGAATAGCAGGAAACAGATTTCAAGAGGTACGTTGGAATCGCCTTTAAAGCACAGGAAGAGGGGCACAACTTCGACAAAGATGCACTTGGCCAAAAAGGGCGTACGCGTTTTCTCCTGAATATATTCAGGAGAAAACGCGTACGCCCTTTTTGGCCAAGCAAGGAAGCGGGCAATGCAAATCTGCACTACAAAGAAGTATCACTTCCCACCGGTCAAAATGGACAACCACAAAATGTGTAAAAACTAGAAAGGCAAGACAGGCCATGGAGAACAGGGAGCCTTGTTATGCTGATGGGCGGGATGTAAATTGCCAACTGCCTCTCTGGAGAAGTACATTGTGTTCCCTAAAACAAGTAAAGAACAGAGCTACAGAGGCAAGGGCACTTCCAGTCTAGGGAATATACCTTGGGAAAACTGAAAATCAATAAGACAGAGGCACCCCAAAATTTAGGGCTGCACTGATTACAAGGACCTCAACTTGGGTACACATTAAATATCCCAGGAAATACAAAAATGGTTCAAAAAATTGTGGTACTTACGTACGATGGAATATCCCTCAGCCATGAAATCAATGTCATAAGACCAGTAGCAGCAAAATGGGTGGTTTCAGGTACGATGATTCTAAGTGAAATAAGTCACACAGAAAAAGAAACTTATCATAAGATATCACTTATGAAGATTCTGTAAACATGGCTACACTTGAACTGAGTTAGGAAAGAGAACAGTGTCTCACATTTAGAAAACACTCTTATGCCTGCTTAAGGGGGAAGGAGAGGTGGGGTGATGCATAAAACCAGAGTTTGATATAAGCACAGGTACCGTTCCAAAAACCAACTATGGAATAGACAAGACCTACACCTTCCTCAGTGAAAGGGTCTCAAAACCCCATATTTCCTGCAGAGAAATATATCTGACTAGTAAGAATCTTAAAACCTATGTATTGATATGTCTCCGTAAGGGAATCAAGTGTGTCTAGACTGGCATAAACATGGCAGCGAGAATCAGCTCAAACCCATTATAAAAAGGAATTTCAAAAACAAAATGAAAAAAACTGCATAATTCTTTAAAATTCCTTCAGGGTCTCTGATGAAACCTGGAATGACCGTATCTACAATGACAGCTGGATGTGGCATAAGGAGGGACACTTGACACTGAGACGATTGGTGAGATTGGGTGAGCAAATTCAGACCCTTTAAAGCACAAATGCCTGGCACCCATTCCATGGTTCCCAACTCTCCAGGTTAGAGGGAATATTACTACAGTTATAACATGTAAGGGAAACCTAGAGAACGGACACACTGTGAATATGAAAGGTTTCTAAAACTCAACGAATAGTCCCTCTCCTGGAGCCCCGGTTTGACTTTCCATATGCTTTACTATCAACCTCCCAACTTGGAGAGACAGCCCCTTTAACCACCTGGTTTCCACAGGTTGCCAATTTGGCAGAGGATGAAAGGGAAGAGGGAGAAACAATGAGAGAGTAGCTGTTAGGCGTTTGCACGGGCACATATCACTGTAATTTCCCCGCCGGAAGAAGAATTAACCAAGGAGTCAGCCACCCACCGGGAACCAGTATAGGTCCTGAACCAAAATTTTGGGCTTGCGGTCAGCTCAAAAAAAACGAGTTGAAAAATGGAGCTCAGGGGCACAGCAATTCACAAACTGACCGAGTAATAAAGGACAACTATCGTCCAAAAATCTGTTGAGGGTAGGCAACGAGGCGGACTTGAAAGCGAGGCAGAATAGCAGGAAACAGATTTCAAGAGGTACGTTGGAATCGACTTTAAGGCACAGGAAGAGGGGCACAACTTCGACAATGATGCACTTGGCCAAAAAGGGTGTATGCGTTTTATCCTGAATATATTCAGGAGAAAACGCATACGCCCTTTTTGGCCAAGCAAGCAAGCGGGCAATGCAAATCTGCACTACAAAGAAGTATCACTTCCCACCGGTCAAAACGGAAATCCACAAAATGTGTAAAAACCAAAAAGGCAAGACAGGCCCTGGAGAACAGGGAGCCTTGTTATGCTGATGTGCGGGATGTAAATTGCCAACTGCCTCTCTGGAAGAGTGCATTGTGTTCCCTAAAACAAGTAAAGAACAGAGCTACAGAGCCAAGGGCACTTCCAGTCTAGGGAATATACCTTGGGAAAACTGAAAATCAATAAGACAGAGCCACCCCAAAATTTAGGGCTGCACTGCTTACAAGGACCTCAACTTGGGTACACCTTAAATATCCCAGGAAATATAAAAATGGTTCAAAAAATTGTGGTACTTACGTACGATGGAATATCCCTCAGCCATGAAATCAATGTCATAAGACCTGTAGCAGCAAAATGGGTGGATTCAGGTACTATGATTCTAAGTGAAATAAGTCACACAGAAAAATAAACTTATCATAAGATATCACTTATGAAGATCCTGTAAACATGGCTACACTTGAACTGAGTTAGGAAAGAGAACAGTGTCTCACATTTAGACAACACTCTTATGCCTGATTAAGGGGGAAGGAGAGGTGGGGTGATGCTTAAAACAAGAGTTTGATATAAGCACAGGTACCGTTCCAAAAACCAACTATGGAATAGACAAGACCTACACCTTCCTCAGTGAAAGGGACTCAAAACCCCATATTTACCGCAGAGGAATATATCTGACTAGTAAGAATCTTAAAACCTATGTATTGATATGTCTCCGTAAGGGAATCAAGTGTGTCTAGACTGGCATAAACATGGCAGCGAGAATCAGCTCAAACCCACTATAAAAAGGAATTTCAAAAACAAAACAAAAAACTGGGAAATTCTTTACAATTCCTTCAGGGTCTCTGATGAAACCTGGAATGACCCTATCTACAACGACAGCTGGATGTGGCATAATGCTGGACACTTGGGACTGAGAGGATTGGTGAGTTTGGGTGAGCAAATGCAGACCCTTTAAAGCACAAATGCCTGGCACCCATTCCATGGTTCCCAACTCTCCAGGTTAGAGGGAATATTACTACAGTTATAACATGTAAGGGAAACCTAGAGAACGGACACACTGTGAATATGAAAGGTTTCTAAAACTCAACGAATAGTCCCTCTCCTGGAGCCCCGGTTTGACTTTCCATATGCTTTACTATCAACCTCCCAACTTGGAGAGACAGCCCCTTTAACCACCTGGTTTCCACAGGTTGCCAATTAGGCAGAGGATGAAAGGGAAGAGGGAGAAACAATGAGAGAGTAGCTGTTAGGCGTTTGCACGGGCACATATCACTGTAATTTCCCCGCCGGAAGAAGAATTAACCAAGGTGTCAGCCACCCACCGGGAACCAGTATAGGTCCTGAACCAAAATTTTGGGCTTGCGGTCAGCTCAAAAAAACGAGTTGAAAAATGGAGCTCAGGGGCACAGCAATTCACAAACTGACCGTGTAATAAAGGACAACTATCGTCCAAAAATCTGTTGAGGGTAGGCAACGAGGCGGAATTGAAAGCGAGGCAGAATAGCAGGAAACAGATTTCAAGAGGTACGTTGGAATCGACTTTAAGGCACAGGAAGAGGGGCACAACTTCGACAATGATGCACTTGGCCAAAGAGGGCGTATGCGTTTTATCCTGAATATATTCAGGAGAAAACGCATACGCCCTTTTTGGCCAAGCAAGCAAGCGGGCAATGCAAATCTGCACTACAAAGAAGTATCACTTCCCACCGGTCAAAACGGAAATCCACAAAATGTGTAAAAACCAAAAAGGCAAGACAGGCCCTGGAGAACAGGGAGCCTTGTTATGCTGATGTGCGGGATGTAAATTGCCAACTGGCTCTCTGGAAGAGTGCATTGTGTTCCCTAAAACAAGTAAAGAACAGAGCTACAGAGCCAAGGGCACTTCCAGTCTAGGGAATATACCTTGGGAAAACTGAAAATCAATAAGACAGAGCCACCCCAAAATTTAGGGCTGCACTGCTTACAAGGACCTCAACTTGGGTACACCTTAAATATCCCAGGAAATATAAAAATGGTTCAAAAACTTGTGGTAATTACGTACGATGGAATATCCCTCAGCCATGAAATCAATGTCATAAGACCAGTAGCAGCAAAATGGGTGGATTCAGGTACGATGATTCTAAGTGAAATAAGTCACACAGAAAAATAAACTTATCATAAGATATCACTTATGAAGATCCTGTAAACATGGCTACACTTGAACTGAGTTAGGAAAGAGAACAGTGTCTCGCATTTAGAAAACACTCTTATGCCTGATTAAGGGGGAAGGAGAGGTGGGGTGATGCTTAAAACAAGAGTTTGATATAAGCACAGGTACCGTTCCAAAAACCAACTATGGAATAGACAAGACCTACACCTTCCTCAGTGAAAGGGACTCAAAACCCCATATTTACCGCAGAGGAATATATCTGACTAGTAAGAATCTTAAAACCTATGTATTGATATGTCTCCGTAAGGGAATCAAGTGTGTCTAGACTGGCATAAACATGGCAGCGAGAATCAGCTCAAACCCACTATAAAAAGGAATTTCAAAAACAAAACAAAAAACTGGGAAATTCTTTACAATTCCTTCAGGGTCTCTGATGAAACCTGGAATGACCCTATCTACAACGACAGCTGGATGTGGCATAATGCTGGACACTTGGGACTGAGATGATTGGTGAGTTTGGGTGAGCAAATGCAGACCCTTTAAAGCACAAATGCCTGGCACCCATTCCATGGTTCCGAACTCTCCAGGTTGAAGGGAATATTACTACAGCTATAACATGAGCGGGAAACCTAGAGAACGGACACACTGTGAATACGAAAGGTTTCTAAAACTCAACTCATAGTCCCTCCCCTGGTGCTCCGGTTTGACTTTCCGTCTGCTTTACTATCAACCTCCCAACTTGGAGAGACAGCCCCTTTAACCTCTTGGTTCGCACAGGTTGCCAATTTGGCAGAGGATGAAAGGGAAGAGGGAGAACCAATGAGAGAGTAGCTGTTAGGCATTTGGACGGGCACATATCACTCTAATTTCCCGGCAGGAAGAAGAATTAACCAAAGTCTCAGCCACCCACCGGGAACCAGCATAAATCCTGAACCAAAATTTTGGACTTGCGGTCAGCTCACAAAAAACGAGTTGAAAAATGGATCTCAGGGGCACAGCAATTTACAAACTGGCAGAGTAATAAAGGAGAACTATCGTCCAAAAATCTGTTGAGGGAAGACATCGAGGCGGACTTGAAAGCGAGGCAGAATAGCAGGAAACAGATTTCAAGAGGTACGTTGGAATCGCCTTTAAAGCACAGGAAGAGGGGCACAACTTCGACAAAGATGCACTTGGCCAAAAAGGGCGTACGCTTTTTCTCCTGAATATATTCAGGAGAAAATGCGTACGCCCTTTTTGGCCAAGCAAGGAAGCGGGCAATGCAAATCTGCACTACAAAGAAGTATCACTTCCCACCGGTCAAAAGGGACAACCACAAAATGTGTAAAAACTAGAAAGGCAAGACAGGCCATGGAGAACAGGGAGCCTTGTTATGCTGATGGGCGGGATGTAAATTGCCAACTGCCTCTCTGGAGGAGTACATTGTGTTCCCTAAAACAAGTAAAGAACAGAGCTACAGAGGCAAGGTCACTTCCAGTCTAGGGAATATACCTTTCTGAAAACTGAAAATCAATAAGACAGAGGCACCCCAAAATTTAGGGCTGCACTGCTTACAAGGACCTCAACTTGGGTACACATTAAATATCCCAGGAAATATAAAAATGGTTCAAAAAATTGTGGTACTTACGTACGATGGAATATCCCTCAGCCATGAAATCAATGTCATAAGACCAGTAGCAGCAAAATGGGTGGATTCAGGTACGATGATTCTAAGTGAAATAAGTCACACAGAAAAAGAAACTTATCATAAGATATCACTTATGAAGATCCTGTAAACATGGCTACACTTGAACTGAGTTAGGAAAGAGAACAGTGTCTCACATTTAGAAAACACTCTTATGCCTGATTAAGGGGGAAGGAGAGGTGGGGTGATGCTTAAAACAAGAGTTTGATATAAGCACAGGTACCGTTCCAAAAACCAACTATGGAATAGACAAGACCTACACCTTCCTCAGTGAAAGGGTCTCAAAACCCCATATTTCCTGAAGAGAAATATATCTGACTAGTAAGAATCTTAAAACCTATGTATTGATATGTCTCTGTAAGGGAATCAAGTGTGTCTAGACTGGCATAAACATGGCAGCGAGAATCAGCTCAAACCCATTATAAAAAGGAATTTCAAAAACAAAACGAAAAAACTGCATAATTCTTTAAAATTCCTTCAGGGTCTCTGATGAAACCTGGAAAGACCCTATCTACAATGACAGCTGGATGTGGCATAAGGAGGGACACTTGACACTGAGACGATTGGTGAGATTGGGTGAGCAAATGCACACCCTTTAAAGCACAAATGCCTGGCACCCATTCCATGGTTCCCAACTCTCCAGGTTAGAGGGAATATTACTACAGTTATAACATGTAAGGGAAACCTAGAGAACGGACACACTGTGAATATGAAAGGTTTCTAAAACTCAACGAATAGTCCCTCTCCTGGAGACCCGGTTTGACTTTCCATATGCTTTACTATCAACCTCCCAACTTGGAGAGACAGCCCCTTTAACCACCTGGTTTCCACAGGTTGCCAATTTTGCAGAGGATGAAAGGGAAGAGGGAGACACAATGAGAGAGTAGCTGTTAGGCGTTTGCACGGGCACATATCACTGTAATTTCCCCGCCGGAAGAAGAATTAACCAAGGTGTCAGCCACCAACCGGGAACCAGTATAGGTCCTGAACCAAAATTTTGGGCTTGCGGTGAGCTCAAAAAAAACGAGTTGAAAAATGGAGCTCAGGGGCACAGCAATTCACAAACAGACCGAGTAATAAAGGACAACTATCGTCCAAAAATCTGTTGAGGGTAGGCAACGAGGCAGAATTGAAAGCGAGGCAGAATAGCAGGAAACAGATTTCAAGAGGTACGTTGGAATCGACTTTAAGGCACAGGAAAAGGGGCACAACTTCGACAATGATGCACTTGGCCAAAGAGGGCGTATGCGTTTTATCCTGAATATATTCAGGAGAAAACGCATACGCCCTTTTTGGCCAAGCAAGCAAGCGGGCAATGCAAATCTGCACTACAAAGAAGTATCACTTCCCACCGGTCAAAACGGAAATCCACAAAATGTGTAAAAACCAAAAAGGCAAGACAGGCCCTGGAGAACAGGGAGCCTTGTTATGCTGATGTGCGGGATGTAAATTGCCAACTGGCTCTCTGGAAGAGTGCATTGTGTTCCCTAAAACAAGTAAAGAACAGAGCTACAGAGCCAAGGGCACTTCCAGTCTAGGGAATATACCTTGGGAAAACTGAAAATCAATAAGACAGAGCCACCCCAAAATTTAGGGCTGCACTGCTTACAAGGACCTCAACTTGGGTACACCTTAAATATCCCAGGAAATATAAAAATGGTTCATAAAATTGTGGTAATTACGTACGATGGAATATCCCTCAGCCATGAAATCAATGTCATAAGACCAGTAGCAGCAAAATGGGTGGATTCAGGTACGATGATTCTAAGTGAAATAAGTCACACAGAAAAAGAAACTTATCATAAGATATCACTTATGAAGATCCTGTAAACATGGCTACACTTGAACTGAGTTAGGAAAGAGAACAGTGTCTCACATTTAGAAAACACTCTTATGCCTGATTAAGGGGGAAGGAGAGGTGGGGTGATGCTTAAAACAAGAGTTTGATATAAGCACAGGTAACGTTCCAAAAACCAACTATGGAATAGACAAGACCTACACCTTCCTCAGTGAAAGGGACTCAAAACCCCATATTTACCGCAGAGGAATATATCTGACTAGTAAGAATCTTAAAACCTATGTATTGATATGTCTCCGTAAAGGAATCAAGTGTGTCTAGACTGGCATAAACATGGCAGCGAGAATCAGCTCAAACCCACTATAAAAAGGAATTTCAAAAACAAAACAAAAAACTGGGAAATTCTTTACAATTCCTTCAGGGTCTCTGATGAAACCTGGAATGACCCTATCTACAACGACAGCTGGATGTGGCATAATGCTGGACACTTGGGACTGAGAGGATTGGTCAGTTTGGGTGAGCAAATGCAGACCCTTTAAAGCAATAATGCCTGGCACCCATTCCATAGGTCCCAAATCTCCAGGATGAAGGGAATATTACTACAGTTATAACATGTACGGGAAACCTAGAGAACGGACACACTGTGAATATGAAAGGTTTCTAAAACTCAACGAATAGACCCTCCCATGGTGCTCCGGTTTGACTTTCCATCTGCTTTACTATCAATCTCCCAACTTGGAGAGACAGCCCCTTTAACCTCCTGGTTCGCACAAGGTGCCAATTTGGCAGAGGATGAAAGGGAAGAGGGAGAACCAATGAGAGAGTAGCTGCCAGGCATTTGGACGGGCACATATCACTCTAACTTCCAGGCAGGAAGAAGAATTAACCAAAGTCTCAGCCCCGCACCGGGAACCAGCATAGGTCCTGAACCAAAATTTTGGACTTGCGGTCAGCTCACCGAAAACGAGTTGAAAAATGGAGCTCAGGGGCACAGCAATTCACAAACTGGCCGAGTAATAAAGGACAACTATCGTCCAAAAATCTGTTGAGGGAAGGCAACGAGGTGGACTTGAAAGCGAGGCAGAATATCAGGAAACAGATTTCAAGAGGTACGTTGGAATCGCCTTTAAAGTACACGAAGAGGGGCACAACTTCGACAATGATGCACTTGGCCAAAAAGGGCGTATGTGTTTTCCCCTGAATATATTCAGGAGAGAACGCATACACCCTTTTTGGCCAAGCAAGCAAGCGGGCAATGGAAATCTGCACTACAAAGAAGTATCACTTCCCACCGGTCAAAAGGGACATCCACAAAATGTGTAAAAACCAGAAAGGCAAGACAGGCCCTGGAGAACAGGAAGCCTTGTTATGCTGATGGGCGGGATGTAAATTGCCAACTGCCCCTCTGGAGGAGTACATTGTGTTCCCTAAAACAAGGAAAAGAACAGAGCTACAGAGCCAAGGGCACTTCCAGTCTAGGGAATATACCTTGAGTAAACTGAAAATCAATAAGACAGAGCCACCCCAAAATTTAGGGTTGCACTGCATACAAGGACCTCAACTTGGATACACCTTAAGTATCCCAGAAAATATAAACATGGTTCAAAAAATTGTGGTACTTACGTACGATGGAATATCCCTCAGCCATGAAATCAATGTCATAAGACCAGTAGCAGCAAAATGGGTGGATTCTGGTACGATGATTCTAAGTGAAATAAGTCACACAGAAAAAGAATCTTATCATAAGATATCACTTATGAAGATCCTGTAAACATGGCTACACTTGAACTGAGTTAGGAAAGAGAACAGTGTCTCACATTTAGAAAACACTCTTATACCTGCTTAAGGGGGAAGGAGAGGTGGGGTGATGCATAAAACCAGAGTTTGATATAAGCACAGGTACCGTTCCAAAAACCAACTATGGAATAGACAAGACCTACACCGTCCTCAGCGAAAGGGACTCAAAACCCCATATTTCCCGCAGAGGAAAATATCTGACTAGTAAGAATCTTAAAACCTATGTATTGATATGTCTCCGTAAGGGAATCAAGTGTGTCTAGACTGGCATAAACATGGCAGCGAGAATCAGCTCAAACCCACTATAAAAAGGAATTTCAAAAACAAAACAAAAAAACTGGGAAATTCTTTACAATTCCTTCAGGGTCTCTGATGAAAGCTGGAATGACCCTATCTACAACGACAGCTGGATGTGGCATAAGGAGGGACACTTGGGACTGAGACGATTGGTGAGATTGGGTGAGAAAATGCAGACCCTTTAAAGCAATAATACATGGCACCCATTCCATGGGTCCGAACTCTCCAGGTTGAAGGGAATATTACTACAGCTATAACATGTGCGGGAAACCTAGAGAAGGGACACACTGTGAATACGAAAGGTTTCTAAAACTCAACGGATAGTCCCTCTCTTGGTGCTCCGGTTTGACTTTCCGTCTGCTTTACTATCAACCTCCCAACTTGGAGAGACAGCCCCTTTAACCTCTTGGTTCGCACAGGTTGCCAATTTGGCAGAGGATGAAAGGGAAGAGGGAGAACCAATGAGAGAGTAGCTGTTAGGCATTTGGACTGGCACATATCACTGTAATTTCCCGGCAGGAAGAAGAATTAACCAAATTCTCAGCCACCCACCGGGAACCAGTATAGGTCCTGAACCAAAATTTTGGACTTGCGGTCAGCTCACCAAAAACGAGTTGAAAAATGGAGCTCAGGGGCACAGCCATTCACAAACTGGCCGAGTAATAAAGGACAACTATCGTCCAAAAATCTGTTGAGGGAAGGCAACGAGGCGGACTTGAAAGCGAGGCAGAATAGCAGGAAACAGATTTCAAGAGGTACGTTGGAATCGCCTTTAAAGCACAGGAAGAGGGACACAACTTCGACAATGATGCACTTGGCCAAAAAGGGCGTATGCGTTTTCTCCTGAATATATTCAGGAGAAAACGCATACGCCCTTTTTGGCCAAGCAAGCAAGCGGGCAATGCAAATCTGCACTACAAAGAAGTATCACTTCCCACCGGTCAAAAGGGACATCCACAAAATGTGTAAGAACAAGAAAGGCAAGACAGGCCCTGGAGAACAGGGAGCCTTGTTATGCTGATGGGCGGGATGTAAATTGCCAACTGCCTCTCTGGAGGAGTGCATTCTGTTCCCTAAAACAAGTAAAGAACAGAGCTACAGAGCCAAGGGCACTACCAGTCTAGGGAATATACCTTGGGAAAACTGAAAATCAATAAGACAGAGCCACCCCAAAATTTAGGGCTGCACTGCATACAAGGACCTCAACTTGGATACACCTTAAGTATCCCAGAAAATATAAACATGGTTCAAAAACTTGTGGTACTTACGTACGATGGAATATCCCTCAGCCATGAAATCAATGTCATAAGACCAGTAGCAGCAAAATGGGTGGATTCAGGTACGATGATTCTAAGTGAAATAAGTCACACAGAAAAAGAAACTTATCATAAGATATCACTTATGAAGATCCTGTAAACATGGCTACACTTGAACTGAGTTAGGAAAGAGAACAGTGTCTCACATTTAGAAAACACTCTTATACCTGCTTAAGGGGGAAGGAGAGGTGGGGTGATGCATAAAACCAGAGTTTGATATAAGCACAGGTACCGTTCCAAAAACCAACTATGGAATAGACAAGACCTACACCGTCCTCAGCGAAAGGGACTCAAAACCCCATATTTCCCGCAGAGGAAAATATCTGACTAGTAAGAATCTTAAAACCTATGTATTGATATGTCTCCGTAAGGGAATCAAGTGGGTCTAGACTGGCATAAACATGGCAGCGAGAATCAGCTCAAACCCACTATAAAAAGGAATTTCAAAAACAAAACAAAAAAACTGGGAAATTCTTTACAATTCCTTCAGGGTCTCTGATGAAGGCTGGAAAGACCCTATCTACAACGACAGCTGGATGTGGCATAAGGAGGGACACTTGGGACTGAGACGATTGGTGAGATTGGGTGAGCAAATGCAGACCCTTTAAAGCAATAATGCATGGCACCCATTCCATGGGTCCGAACTCTCCAGGTTGAAGGGAATATTACTACAGCTATAACATGTGCAGGAAACCTAGAGAACGGACACACTGTGAATACGAAAGGTTTCTAAAACTCAACGCATAGTCCCTCTCCTGGTGCTCCGGTTTGACTTTCCGTCTGCTTTACTATCAACCTCCCAACTTGGAGAGACAGCCCCTTTAACCTCTTGGTTCGCACAGGTTGCCAATTTGGCAGAGGATGAAAGGGAAGAGGGAGAACCAATGAGAGAGTAGCTGTTAGGCATTTGGACGGGCACATATCACTGTAATTTCCCGGCAGGAAGAAGAATTAACCCAATTCTCAGCCACCCACCGGGAACCAGTATAGGTCCTGAACCAAAATTTTGGACTTGCGGTCAGCTCACCAAAAACGAGTTGAAAAATGGAGCTCAGGGGCACAGCCATTCACAAACTGGCCGAGTAATAAAGGACAACTATCGTCCACAAATCTGTTGAGGGAAGGCAACGAGGCGGACTTGAAAGCGAGGCAGAATAGCAGGAAACAGATTTCAAGAGGTACGTTGGAATCGCCTTTAAAGCACAGGAAGAGGGGCACAACTTCGACAATGATGCACTTGGCCAAAAAGGGCGTATGCGTTTTCTCCTGAATATATTCAGGAGAAAACGCATACGCCCTTTTTGGCCAAGCAAGCAAGCGGGCAATGCAAACCTGCACTACAAAGAAGTATCACTTCCCACCGGTCAAAAGGGACATCCACAAAATGTGTAAGAACAAGAAAGGCAAGACAGGCCCTGGAGAACAGGGAGCCTTGTTATGCTGATGGGCGGGATGTAAATTGCCAACTGCCTCTCTGGAGGAGTGCATTCTGTTCCCTACAACAAGTAAAGAACAGAGCTACAGAGCCAAGGGCACTACCAGTCTAGGGAATATACCTTGGGAAAACTGAAAATCAATAAGACAGAGCCACCCCAAAATTTAGGGCTGCACTGCATACAAGGACCTCAACTTGGATACACCTTAAGTATCCCAGAAAATATAAACATGGTTCAAAAACTTGTGGTACTTACGTACGATGGAATATCCCTCAGCCATGAAATCAATGTCATAAGACCAGTAGCAGCAAAATGGGTGGATTCAGGTACGATGATTCTAAGTGAAATAAGTCACACAGAAAAAGAAACTTATCATAAGATATCACTTATGAAGATCCTGTAAACATGGCTACACTTGAACTGAGTTAGGAAAGAGAACAGTGTCTCACATTTAGAAAACACTCTTATACCTGCTTAAGGGGGAAGGAGAGGTGGGGTGATGCATAAAACCAGAGTTTGATATAAGCACAGGTACCGTTCCAAAAACCAACTATGGAATAGACAAGACCTACACCGTCCTCAGTGAAAGGGACTCAAAACCCCATATTTCCCGCACAGGAAAATATCTGACTAGTAAGAATCTTAAAACCTATGTATTGATATGTCTCCGTAAGGGAATCCAGTGTGTCTAGACTGGCATAAACATGGCAGCGAGAATCAGCTCAAACCCACTATAAAAAGGAATTTCAAAAACAAAACAAAAAAACTGGGAAATTCTTTACAATTCCTTCAGGGTCTCTGATGAAATCTGGAATGACCCTATCTACAACGACAGCTGGATGTGGCATAAGGAGGGACACTTGGGACTGAGACAATTGGTGAGATTGGGTGAGCAAATGCAGACCCTTTAAAGCAATAATGCATGGCACCCATTCCATGGGTCCGAACTCTCCAGGTTGAAGGGAATATTACTACAGCTATAACATGTGCGGGAAACCTAGAGAACGGACACACTGTGAATACGAAAGGTTTCTAAAACTCAACGCATAGTCCCTCTCCTGGTGCTCCGGTTTGACTTTCCGTCTGCTTTACTATCAACCTCCCAACTTGGAGAGACAGCCCCTTTAACCTCTTGGTTCGCACAGGTTGCCAATTTGGCAGAGGATGAAAGGGAAGAGGGAGAACCAATGAGAGAGTAGCTGTTAGGCATTTGGACGGGCACATATCACTGTAATTTCCCGGCAGGAAGAAGAATTAACCAAATTCTCAGCCACCCACCCGGAACCAGTATAGGTCCTGAACCAAAATTTTGGACTTGCGGTCAGCTCACCAAAAACGAGTTGAAAAATGGAGCTCAGGGGCACAGCAATTCACAAACTGGCCGAGTAATAAAGGACAACTATCGTCCACAAATCTGTTGAGGGAAGGCAACGAGGCGGACTTGAAAGCGAGGCAGAATAGCAGGAAACAGATTTCAAGAGGTACGTTGGAATCGCCTTTAAAGCACAGGAAGAGGGGCACAACTTCGACAATGATGCACTTGGCCAAAAAGGGCGTATGCGTTTTCTCCTGAATATATTCAGGAGAAAACGCATACGCCCTTTTTGGCCAAGCAAGCAAGCGGGCAATGCAAATCTGCACTACAATGAAGTATCACTTCCCACCGGTCAAAAGGAACATGCACAAAATGTGTAAGAACAAGAAAGGCAAGACAGGCCCTGGAGAACAGGGAGCCTTGTTATGCTGATGGGCGGGATGTAAATTGCCAACTGCCTCTCTGGAGGAGTGCATTCTGTTCCCTAAAACAAGTAAAGAACAGAGCCAAGGGCACTACCAGTCTAGGGAATATACCTTGGGAAAACTGAAAATCAATAAGACAGAGCCACCCCAAAATTTAGGGCTGCACTGCATACAAGGACCTCAACTAGGATACACATTAAGTATCCCAGAAAATATAAACATGGTTCAAAAAATTGTGGTACTTATGTACGATGGAATATCCCTCAGCCATGAAATCAATGTCATAAGACCAGTAGCAGCAAAATGGGTGGATTCAGGTACGATGATTCTAAGTGAAATAAGTCACACAGAAAAAGAAACTTATCATAAGATATCACTTATGAAGATCCTGTAAACATGGCTACACTTGAACTGAGTTAGGAAAGAGAACAGTGTCTCACATTTAGAAAACACTCTTATACCTGCTTAAGGGGGAAGGAGAGGTGGGGTGATGCATAAAACCAGAGTTTGATATAAGCACAGGTACCGTTCCAAAAACCAACTATGGAATAGACAAGACCTACACCGTCCTCAGTGAAAGGGACTCAAAACCCCATATTTCCCGCAGAGGAAAATATCTGACTAGTAAGAATCTTAAAACCTATGTATTGGTATGTCTCCGTAAGGGAATCAAGTGTGTCTAGACTGGCATAAACATGGCAGCGAGAATCAGCTCAAACCCACTATAAAAAGGAATTTCAAAAACAAAACAAAAAAACTGGGAAATTCTTTACAATTCCTTCAGGGTCTCTGATGAAAGCTGGAATGACCCTATCTACAACGACAGCAGAATGTGGCATAAGGAGGGACACTTGGGACTGAGACGATTGGTGAGATTGGGTGAGCAAATGCAGACCCTTTAAAGCAATAATGCATGGCACCCATTCCATGGGTCCCAACTCTCCAGGTTGAAGGGAATATTACTACAGCTATAACATGTGCGGGAAACCTAGAGAACGGACACACTGTGAATACGAAAGGTTTCTAAAACTCAACGAATAGTCCCACTCCTGGTGCTCCGGTTTGACTTTCCGTCTGCTTTACTATCAACCTCCCAACTTGGAGAGACAGCCCCTTTAACCTCTTGGTTCGCACAGGTTGCCAATTTGGCAGAGGATGAAAGGGAAGAGGGAGAACCAATGAGAGAGTAGCTGTTAGGCATTTGGACGGGCACATATCACTGTAATTTCCCGGCAGGAAGAAGAATTAACCAAATTCTCAGCCACCCACCGGGAACCAGTATAGGTCCTGAACCAAAATTTTGGACTTGCGGTCAGCTCACCAAAAACGAGTTGAAAAATGGAGCTCAGGGGCACAGCAATTCACAAACTGGCCGAGTAATAAAGGACAACTATCGTCCAAAAATCTGTTGAGGGAAGGCAACGAGGCGGACTTGAAAGCGAGGCAGAATAGCAGGAAACAGATTTCAAGAGGTACGTTGGAATCGCCTTTAAAGCACAGGAAGAGGGGCACAACTTCGACAATGATGCACTTGGCCAAAAAGGGCGTATGCGTTTTCTCCTGAATATATTCAGGAGAAAACGCATACGCCCTTTTTGGCCAAGCAAGCAAGCGGGCAATGCAAATCTGCACTACAAAGAAGTATCACTTCCCACCGGTCAAAAGGGACATCCACAAAATGTGTAAGAACAAGAAAGGCAAGACAGGCCCTGGAGAACAGGGAGCCTTGTTATGCTGATGGGCGGGATGTAAATTGCCAACTGCCTCTCTGGAGGAGTGCATTCTGTTCCCTAAAGCAAGCAAAGAACAGAGCTACAGAGCCAAGGGCACTACCAGTCTAGGGAATATAACTTGGGAAACTGAAAATCAATAAGACAGAGCCACCCCAAAATTTAGGGCTGCACTGCATACAAGGGCCTCAACTTGGATACACCTTAAGTATCCCAGAAAATATAAACATGGTTCAAAAAATTGTGGTACTTACGTACGATGGAATATCCCTCAGCCATGAAATCAATGTCATAAGACCAGTAGCAGCAAAATGGGTGGATTCAGGTACGATGATTCTAAGTGAAATAAGTCACACAGAAAAAGAAACTTATCATAAGATATCACTTATGAAGATCCTGTAAACATGGCTACACTTGAACTGAGTTAGGAAAGAGAACAGTGTCTCACATTTAGAAAACACTCTTATACCTGCTTAAGGGGGAAGGAGAGGTGGGGTGATGCATAAAACCAGAGTTTGATATAAGCACAGGTACCGTTCCAAAAACCAACTATGGAATAGACAAGACCTACACCGTCTTCAGCGAAAGGGACTCAAAACCCCATATTTCCCGCAGAGGAAAATATCTGACTAGTAAGAATCTTAAAACCTATGTATTGATATGTCTCCGTAAGGGAATCAAGTGTGTCTAGACTGGCATAAACATGGCAGCGAGAATCAGCTCAAACCCACTATAAAAAGGAATTTCAAAAACAAAACAAAAAAACTGGGAAATTCTTTGCAATTCCTTCAGGGTCTCTGATGAAAGCTGGAATGACCCTATCTACAACAACAGCTGGATGTGGCATAAGGAGGGACACTTGGGACTGAGACGATTGGTGAGATTGGGTGAGCAAATTCACACCCTTTAAAGCAATAATGCATGGCACCCATTCCATGGGTCCGAACTCTCCAGGTTGAAGGGAATATTACTACAGCTATAACATGTGCGGGAAACCTAGAGAACGGACACACTGTGAATACGAAAGGTTTCTAAAACTCAACGAATAGTCCCTCTCCTGGTGCTCCGGTTTGACTTTCCGTCTGCTTTACTATCAACCTCCCAACTTGGAGAGACAGCCCCTTTAACCTCTTGGTTCGCACAGGTTGCCAATTTGGCAGAGGATGAAAGGGAAGAGGGAGAACCAATGAGAGAGTAGCTGTTAGGCATTTGGACGGGCACATATCACTGTAATTTCCCGGCAGGAAGAAGAATTAACCAAATTCTCAGCCACCCACCGGGAACCAGTATAGGTCCTGAACCAAAATTTTGGACTTGCGGTCAGCTCACCAAAAACGAGTTGAAAAATGGAGCTCAGGGGCACAGCCATTCACAAACTGGCCGAGTAATAAAGGACAACTATCGTCCAAAAATCTGTTGAGGGAAGGCAACGAGGCGGACTTGAAAGCGAGGCAGAATAGCAGGAAACAGATTTCAAGAGGTACATTGGAATCGCCTTTAAAGCACAGGAAGAGGGGCACAACTTCGACAATGATGCACTTGGCCAAAAAGGGCGTATGCGTTTTCTCCTGAATATATTCAGGAGAAAACGCATACGCCCTTTTTGGCCAAGCAAGCAAGCGGGCAATGCAAACCTGCACTACAAAGAAGTATCACTTCCCACCGGTCAAAAGGGACATCCACAAAATGTGTAAGAACAAGAAAGGCAAGACAGGCCCTGGAGAAGAGGGAGCCTTGTTATGCTGATGGGCGGGATGTAAATTGCCAACTGCCTCTCTGGAGGAGTGCATTCTGTTCCCTAAAACAAGTAAAGAACAGAGCTACAGAGCCAAGGGCACTACCAGTCTAGGGAATATACCTTGGGAAAACTGAAAATCAATAAGACAGAGCCACCCCAAAATTTAGGGCTGCACTGCATACAAGGACCTCAACTTGGATACACCTTAAGTATCCCAGAAAATATAAACATGGTTCAAAAACTTGAGGTACTTACGTACGATGGAATATCCCTCAGCCATGAAATCAATGTCATAAGACCAGTAGCAGCAAAATGGGTGGATTCAGGTACGATGATTCTAAGTGAAATAAGTCACACAGAAAAAGAAACTTATCATAAGATATCACTTATGAAGATCCTGTAAACATGGCTACACTTGAACTGAGTTAGGAAAGAGAACAGTGTCTCACATTTAGTAAACACTCTTATACCTGCTTAAGGGGGAAGGAGAGGTGGGGTGATGCATAAAACCAGAGTTTGATATAAGCACAGGTACCGTTCCAAAAACCAACTATGGAATAGACAAGACCTACACCGTCCTCAGTGAAAGGGACTCAAAACTCCATATTTCCCGCACAGGAAAATATCAGACTAGTAAGAATCTTAAAACCTATGTATTGATATGTCTCCGTAAGGGAATCAAGTGTGTCTAGAATGGCATAAACATGGCAGCGAGAATCAGCTCAAACCCACTATAAAAAGGAATTTCAAAAACAAAACAAAAAAACTGGGAAATTCTTTACAATTCCTTCAGGGTCTCTGATGAAATCTGGAATGACCCTATCTACAACGACAGCTGGATGTGGCATAAGGAGGGACACTTGGGACTGAGACGATTGGTGAGATTGGGTGAGCAAATGCAGACCCTTTAAAGCAATAATGCATGGCACCCATTCCATGGGTCCGAACTCTCCAGGTTGAAGGGAATATTACTACAGCTATAACATGTGCGGGAAACCTAGAGAACGGACACACTGTGAATATGAAAGGTTTCTAAAACTCAACGCATAGTCCCTCTCCTGGTGCTCCGGTTTGACTTTCCGTCTGCTTTACTATCAACCTCCCAACTTGGAGAGACAGCCCCTTTAACCTCTTGGTTCGCACAGGTTGCCAATTTGGCAGAGGATGAAAGGGAAGAGGGAGAACCAATGAGAGAGTAGCTGTTAGGCATTTGGACGGGCACATATCACTGTAATTTCCCGGCAGGAAGAAGAATTAACCAAATTCTCAGCCACCCACCGGGAACCAGTATAGGTCCTGAACCAAAATTTTGGACTTGCGGTCAGCTCACCAAAAACGAGTTGAAAAATGGAGCTCAGGGGCACAGCAATTCACAAACTGGCCGAGTAATAAAGGACAACTATCGTCCAAAAATCTGTTGAGGGAAGGCAACGAGGCGGACTTGAAAGCGAGGCAGAATAGCAGGAAACAGATTTCAAGAGGTACGTTGGAATTGCCTTTAAAGCACAGGAAGAGGGGCACAACTTCGACAATGATGCACTTGGCCAAAAAGGGCGTATGCGTTTTCTCCTGAATATATTCAGGAGAAAACGCATACGCCCTTTTTGGCCAAGCAAGCAAGCGGGCAATGCAAATCTGCACTACAAAGAAGTATCACTTCCCACCGGTCAAAAGGGACATCCACAAAATGTGTAAGAACAAGAAAGGCAAGACAGGCCCTGGAGAACAGGGAGCCTTGTTATGCTGATGGGCGGGATGTAAATTGCCAACTGCCTCTCTGGAGGAGTGCATTCTGTTCCCTACAACAAGTAAAGAACAGAGCTACAGAGCCAAGGGCACTACCAGTCTAGGGAATATACCTTGGGAAAACTGAAAATCAATAAGACAGAGCCACCCCAAAATGTAGGGCTGCACTGCATACAAGAACCTCAACTTGGATACACCTTAAGTATCCCAGAAAATATAAACATGGTTCAAAAACTTGTGGTACTTACGTACGATGGAATATCCCTCAGCCATGAAATCAATGTCATAAGACCAGTAGCAGCAAAATGGGTGGATTCAGGTACGATGATTCTAAGTGAAATAAGTCACACAGAAAAAGAAACTTATCATAAGATATCACTTATGAAGATCCTGTAAACATGGCTACACTTGAACTGAGTTAGGAAAGAGAACAGTGTCTCACATTTAGAAAACACTCTTATACCTGCTTAAGGGGGAAGGAGAGGTGGGGTGATGCATAAAACCAGAGTTTGATATAAGCACAGGTACCGTTCCAAAAACCAACTATGGAATAGACAAGACCTACACCGTCCTCAGTGAAAGGGACTCAAAACCCCATATTTCCCGCAGAGAAAGTATCTGACTAGTAAGAATCTTAAAACCTATGTATTGATATGTCTCCGTAAGAGAATCAAGTGTGTCTAGACTGGCATAAACATGGCAGCGAGAATCAGCTCAAACCCACTATAAAAAGGAATTTCAAAAACAAAACAAAAAAACTGGGAAATTCTTTACAATTCCTTCAGGGTCTCTGATGAAAGCTGGAATGACCCTATCTACAACGACAGCAGAATGTGGCATAAGGATGGACACTTGGGACTGAGACGATTGGTGAGATTGGGTGAGCAAATGCAGACCCTTTAAAGCAATAATGCATGGCACCCATTCCATGGGTCCCAACTCTCCAGGTTGAAGGGAATATTACTACAGCTATAACATGTGCGGGAAACCTAGAGAACGGACACACTGTGAATACGAAAGGTTTCTAAAACTCAACGAATAGTCCCACTCCTGGTGCTCCGGTTTGACTTTCCGTCTGCTTTACTATCAACCTCCCAACTTGGAGAGACAGCCCCTTTAACCTCTTGGTTCGCACAGGTTGCCAATTTGGCAGAGGATGAAAGGGAAGAGGGAGAACCAATGAGAGAGTAGCTGTTAGGCATTTGGATGGGCACATATCACTGTAATTTCCCGGCAGGAAGAAGAATTAACCAAATTCTCAGCCACCCACCGGGAACCAGTATAGGTCCTGAACCAAAATTTTGGACTTGCGGTCAGCTCACCAAAAACGAGTTGAAAAATGGAGCTCAGGGGCACAGCAATTCACAAACTGGCCGAGTAATAAAGGACAACTATCGTCCAAAAATCTGTTGAGGGAAGGCAACGAGGCGGACTTGAAAGCGAGGCAGAATAGCAGGAAACAGATTTCAAGAGGTACGTTGGAATCGCCTTTAAAGCACAGGAAGAGGGGCACAACTTCGACAATGATGCACTTGGCCAAAAAGGGCGTATGCGTTTTCTCCTGAATATATTCAGGAGAAAACGCATACGCCCTTTTTGGCCAAGCAAGCAAGCGGGCAATGCAAATCTGCACTACAAAGAAGTATCACTTCCCACCGGTCAAAAGGGACATCCACAAAATGTGTAAGAACAAGAAAGGCAAGACAGGCCCTGGAGAACAGGGAGCCTTGTTATGCTGATGGGCGGGATGTAAATTGCCAACTGCCTCTCTGGAGGAGTGCATTCTGTTCCCTACAACAAGTAAAGAACAGAGCTACAGAGCCAAGGGCACTACCAGTCTAGGGAATATACCTTGGGAAAACTGAAAATCAATAAGACAGAGCCACCCCAAAATTTAGGGCTGCACTGCATACAAGGACCTCAACTTGGATACACCTTAAGTATCCCAGAAAATATAAACATGGTTCAAAAAATTGTGGTACTTACGTACGATGGAATATCCCTCAGCCATGAAATCAATGTCATAAGACCAGTAGCAGCAAAATGGGTGGATTCAGGTACGATGATTCTAAGTGAAATAAGTCACACAGAAAAAGAAACTTATCATAAGATATCACTTATGAAGATCCTGTAAACATGGCTACACTTGAACTGAGTTAGGAAAGAGAACAGTGTCTCACATTTAGAAAACACTCTTATACCTGCTTAAGGGGGAAGGAGAGGTGGGGTGATGCATAAAACCAGAGTTTGATATAAGCACAGGTACCGTTCCAAAAACCAACTATGGAATAGACAAGACCTACACCGTCTTCAGCGAAAGGGACTCAAAACCCCATATTTCCCGCAGAGGAAAATATCTGACTAGTAAGAATCTTAAAACCTATGTATTGATATGTCTCCGTAAGGGAATCAAGTGTGTCTAGACTGGCATAAACATGGCAGCGAGAATCAGCTCAAACCCACTATAAAAAGGAATTTCAAAAACAAAACAAAAAAACTGGGAAATTCTTTGCAATTCCTTCAGGGTCTCTGATGAAAGCTGGAATGACCCTATCTACAACGACAGCTGGATGTGGCATAAGGAGGGACACTTGGGACTGAGACGATTGGTGAGATTGGGTGAGCAAATGCACACCCTTTAAAGCAATAATGCATGGCACCCATTCCATGGGTCCGAACTCTCCAGGTTGAAGGGAATATTACTACAGCTATAACATGTGCGGGAAACCTAGAGAACGGACACACTGTGAATACGAAAGGTTTCTAAAACTCAACGAATAGTCCCTCTCCTGGTGCTCCGGTTTGACTCTCCGTCTGCTTTACTATCAACCTCCCAACTTGGAGAGACAGCCCCTTTAACCTCTTGGTTCGCACAGGTTGCCAATTTGGCAGAGGATGAAAGGGAAGAGGGAGAACCAATGAGAGAGTAGCTGTTAGGCATTTGGACGGGCACATATCACTGTAATTTCCCGGCAGGAAGAAGAATTAACCAAATTCTCAGCCACCCACCCGGAACCAGTATAGGTCCTGAACCAAAATTTTGGACTTGCGGTCAGCTCACCAAAAACGAGTTGAAAAATGGAGCTCAGGGGCACAGCAATTCACAAACTGGCCGAGTAATAAAGGACAACTATCGTCCAAAAATCTGTTGAGGGAAGGCAACGAGGCGGACTTGAAAGCGAGGCAGAATAGCAGGAAACAGATTTCAAGAGGTACGTTGGAATCGCCTTTAAAGCACAGGAAGAGGGGCACAACTTCGACAATGATGCACTTGGCCAAAAAGGGCGTATGCGTTTTCTCCTGAATATATTCAGGAGAAAACGCATACGCCCTTTTTGGCCAAGCAAGCAAGCGGGCAATGCAAATCTGCACTACAAAGAAGTATCACTTCCCACCGGTCAAAAGGGACATCCACAAAATGTGTAAGAACAAGAAAGGCAAGACAGGCCCTGGAGAACAGGGAGCCTTGTTATGCTGATGGGCGGGATGTAAATTGCCAACTGCCTCTCTGGAGGAGTGCATTCTGTTCCCTACAACAAGTAAAGAACAGAGCTACAGAGCCAAGGGCACTACCAGTCTAGGGAATATACCTTGGGAAAACTGAAAATCAATAAGACAGAGCCACCCCAAAATTTAGGGCTGCACTGCATACAAGGACCTCAACTTGGATACACCTTAAGTATCCCAGAAAATATAAACATGGTTCAAAAAATTGTGGTACTTACGTACGATGGAATATCCCTCAGCCATGAAATCAATGTCATAAGACCAGTAGCAGCAAAATGGGTGGATTCAGGTACGATGATTCTAAGTGAAATAAGTCACACAGAAAAAGAAACTTATCATAAGATATCACTTATGAAGATCCTGTAAACATGGCTACACTTGAACTGAGTTAGGAAAGAGAACAGTGTCTCACATTTAGAAAACACTCTTATACCTGCTTAAGGGGGAAGGAGAGGTGGGGTGATGCATAAAACCAGAGTTTGATATAAGCACAGGTACCGTTCCAAAAACCAACTATGGAATAGACAAGACCTACACCGTCCTCAGCGAAAGGGACTCAAAACCCCATATTTCCCGCAGAGGAAAATATCTGACTAGTAAGAATCTTAAAACCTATGTATTGATATGTCTCCGTAAGGGAATCAAGTGTGTCTAGACTGGCATAAACATGGCAGCGAGAATCAGCTCAAACCCACTATAAAAAGGAATTTCAAAAACAAAACAAAAAAACTGGGATATTCTTTACAATTCCTTCAGGGTCTCTGATGAAGGCTGGAATGACCCTATCTACAACGACAGCTGGATGTGGCATAAGGAGGGACACTTGGGACTGAGACGATTGGTGAGATTGGGTGAGCAAATGCAGACCCTTTAAAGCAATAATGCATGGCACCCATTCCATGGGTCCGAACTCTCCAGGTTGAAGGGAATATTACTACAGCTATAACATGTGCGGGAAACCTAGAGAACGGACACACTGTGAATACGAAAGGTTTCTAAAACTCAAAGCATAGTCCCTCTCCTGGTGCTCCGGTTTGACTTTCCGTCTGCTTTACTATCAACCTCCCAACTTGGAGAGACAGCCCCTTTAACCTCTTGGTTCGCACAGGTTGCCAATTTGGCAGAGGATGAAAGGGAAGAGGGAGAACCAATGAGAGAGTAGCTGTTAGGCATTTGGACGGGCACATATCACTGTAATTTCCCGGCAGGAAGAAGAATTAACCAAATTCTCAGCCACCCACCGGGAACCAGTATAGGTCCTGAACCGAAATTTTGGACTTGCGGTCAGCTCACCAAAAACGAGTTGAAAAATGGAGCTCAGGGGCACAGCCATTCACAAACTGGCTGAGTAATAAAGGACAACTATCGTCCAAAAATCTGTTGAGGGAAGGCAACGAGGCGGACTTGAAAGCGAGGCAGAATAGCAGGAAACAGATTTCAAGAGGTACGTTGGAATCGCCTTTAAAGCACAGGAAGAGGGGCACAACTTCGACAATGATGCACTTGGCCAAAAAGGGCGTATGCGTTTTCTCCTGAATATATTCAGGAGAAAACGCATACGCCCTTTTTGGCCAAGCAAGCAAGCGGGCAATGCAAATCTGCACTACAAAGAAGTATCACTTCCCACCGGTCAAAAGGGACATCCACAAAATGTGTAAGAACAAGAAAGGCAAGACAGGCCCTGGAGAACAGGGAGCATTGTTATGCTGATGGGCGGGATGTAAATTGCCAACTGCCTCTCTGGAGGAGTGCATTCTGTTCCCTACAACAAGTAAAGAACAGAGCTACAGAGCCAAGGGCACTACCAGTCTAGGGAATATACCTTGGGAAAACTGAAAATCAATAAGACAGAGCCACCCCAAAATTTAGGGCTGCACTGCATACAAGGACCTCAACTTGGATACACCTTAAGTATCCCAGAAAATATAAACATGGTTCAAAAAATTGTGGTACTTACGTACGATGGAATATCCCTCAGCCATGAAATCAATGTCATAAGACCAGTAGCAGCAAAATGGGTGGATTCAGGTACGATGATTCTAAGTGAAATAAGTCACACAGAAAAAGAAACTTATCATAAGATATCACTTATGAAGATCCTGTAAACATGGCTACACTTGAACTGAGTTAGGAAAGAGAACAGTGTCTCACATTTAGAAAACACTCTTATACCTGCTTAAGGGGGAAGGAGAGGTGGGGTGATGCATAAAACCAGAGTTTGATATAAGCACAGGTACCGTTCCAAAAACCAACTATGGAATAGACAAGACCTACACCGTCCTCAGCGAAAGGGAATCAAAACCCCATATTTCCCGCAGAGGAAAGTATCTGACTAGTAAGAATCTTAAAACCTATGTATTGATATGTCTCCGTAAGGGAATCAAGTGTGTCTAGAATGGCATAAACATGGCAGCGAGAATCAGCTCAAACCCACTATAAAAAGGAATTTCAAAAACAAAACAAAAAAACTGGGAAATTCTTTACAATTCCTTCAGGGTCTCTGATGAAATCTGGAATGACCCTATCTACAACGACAGCTGGATGTGGCATAAGGAGGGACACTTGGGACTGAGACGATTGGTGAGATTGGGTGAGCAAATGCAGACCCTTTAAAGCAATAATGCATGGCACCCATTCCATGGGTCCGAACTCTCCAGGTTGAAGGGAATATTACTACAGCTATAACATGTGCGGGAAACCTAGAGAACGGACACACTGTGAATATGAAAGGTTTCTAAAACTCAACGCATAGTCCCTCTCCTGGTGCTCCGGTTTGACTTTCCGTCTGCTTTACTATCAACCTCCCAACTTGGAGAGACAGCCCCTTTAACCTCTTGGTTCGCACAGGTTGCCAATTTGGCAGAGGATGAAAGGGAAGAGGGAGAACCAATGAGAGAGTAGCTGTTAGGCATTTGGACGGGCACATATCACTGTAATTTCCCGGCAGGAAGAAGAATTAACCAAATTCTCAGCCACCCACCGGGAACCAGTATAGGTCCTGAACCAAAATTTTGGACTTGCGGTCAGCTCACCAAAAACGAGTTGAAAAATGGAGCTCAGGGGCACAGCAATTCACAAACTGGCCGAGTAATAAAGGACAACTATCGTCCAAAAATCTGTTGAGGGAAGGCAACGAGGCGGACTTGAAAGCGAGGCAGAATAGCAGGAAACAGATTTCAAGAGGTACGTTGGAATTGCCTTTAAAGCACAGGAAGAGGGGCACAACTTCGACAATGATGCACTTGGCCAAAAAGGGCGTATGCGTTTTCTCCTGAATATATTCAGGAGAAAACGCATACGCCCTTTTTGGCCAAGCAAGCAAGCGGGCAATGCAAATCTGCACTACAAAGAAGTATCACTTCCCACCGGTCAAAAGGGACATCCACAAAATGTGTAAGAACAAGAAAGGCAAGACAGGCCCTGGAGAACAGGGAGCCTTGTTATGCTGATGGGCGGGATGTAAATTGCCAACTGCCTCTCTGGAGGAGTGCATTCTGTTCCCTACAACAAGTAAAGAACAGAGCTACAGAGCCAAGGGCACTACCAGTCTAGGGAATATACCTTGGGAAAACTGAAAATCAATAAGACAGAGCCACCCCAAAATGTAGGGCTGCACTGCATACAAGGACCTCAACTTGGATACACCTTAAGTATCCCAGAAAATATAAACATGGTTCAAAAACTTGTGGTACTTACGTACGATGGAATATCCCTCAGCCATGAAATCAATGTCATAAGACCAGTAGCAGCAAAATGGGTGGATTCAGGTACGATGATTCTAAGTGAAATAAGTCACACAGAAAAAGAAACTTATCATAAGATATCACTTATGAAGATCCTGTAAACATGGCTACACTTGAACTGAGTTAGGAAAGAGAACAGTGTCTCACATTTAGAAAACACTCTTATACCTGCTTAAGGGGGAAGGAGAGGTGGGGTGATGCATAAAACCAGAGTTTGATATAAGCACAGGTACCGTTCCAAAAACCAACTATGGAATAGACAAGACCTACACCGTCCTCAGTGAAAGGGACTCAAAACCCCATATTTCCCGCAGAGAAAGTATCTGACTAGTAAGAATCTTAAAACCTATGTATTGATATGTCTCCGTAAGAGAATCAAGTGTGTCTAGACTGGCATAAACATGGCAGCGAGAATCAGCTCAAACCCACTATAAAAAGGAATTTCAAAAACAAAACAAAAAAACTGGGAAATTCTTTACAATTCCTTCAGGGTCTCTGATGAAAGCTGGAATGACCCTATCTACAACGACAGCAGAATGTGGCATAAGGATGGACACTTGGGACTGAGACGATTGGTGAGATTGGGTGAGCAAATGCAGACCCTTTAAAGCAATAATGCATGGCACCCATTCCATGGGTCCCAACTCTCCAGGTTGAAGGGAATATTACTACAGCTATAACATGTGCGGGAAACCTAGAGAACGGACACACTGTGAATACGAAAGGTTTCTAAAACTCAACGAATAGTCCCACTCCTGGTGCTCCGGTTTGACTTTCCGTCTGCTTTACTATCAACCTCCCAACTTGGAGAGACAGCCCCTTTAACCTCTTGGTTCGCACAGGTTGCCAATTTGGCAGAGGATGAAAGGGAAGAGGGAGAACCAATGAGAGAGTAGCTGTTAGGCATTTGGACGGGCACATATCACTGTAATTTCCCGGCAGGAAGAAGAATTAACCAAATTCTCAGCCACCCACCGGGAACCAGTATAGGTCCTGAACCAAAATTTTGGACTTGCGGTCAGCTCACCAAAAACGAGTTGAAAAATGGAGCTCAGGGGCACAGCAATTCACAAACTGGCCGAGTAATAAAGGACAACTATCGTCCAAAAATCTGTTGAGGGAAGGCAACGAGGCGGACTTGAAAGCGAGGCAGAATAGCAGGAAACAGATTTCAAGAGGTACGTTGGAATCGCCTTTAAAGCACAGGAAGAGGGGCACAACTTCGACAATGATGCACTTGGCCAAAAAGGGCGTATGCGTTTTCTCCTGAATATATTCAGGAGAAAACGCATACGCCCTTTTTGGCCAAGCAAGCAAGCGGGCAATGCAAATCTGCACTACAAAGAAGTATCACTTCCCACCGGTCAAAAGGGACATCCACAAAATGTGTAAGAACAAGAAAGGCAAGACAGGCCCTGGAGAACAGGGAGCCTTGTTATGCTGATGGGCGGGATGTAAATTGCCAACTGCCTCTCTGGAGGAGTGCATTCTGTTCCCTACAACAAGTAAAGAACAGAGCTACAGAGCCAAGGGCACTACCAGTCTAGGGAATATACCTTGGGAAAACTGAAAATCAATAAGACAGAGCCACCCCAAAATGTAGGGCTGCACTGCATACAAGGACCTCAACTTGGATACACCTTAAGTATCCCAGAAAATATAAACATGGTTCAAAAACTTGTGGTACTTACGTACGATGGAATATCCCTCAGCCATGAAATCAATGTCATAAGACCAGTAGCAGCAAAATGGGTGGATTCAGGTACGATGATTCTAAGTGAAATAAGTCACACAGAAAAAGAAACTTATCATAAGATATCACTTATGAAGATCCTGTAAACATGGCTACACTTGAACTGAGTTAGGAAAGAGAACAGTGTCTCACATTTAGAAAACACTCTTATACCTGCTTAAGGGGGAAGGAGAGGTGGGGTGATGCATAAAACCAGAGTTTGATATAAGCACAGGTACCGTTCCAAAAACCAACTATGGAATAGACAAGACCTACACCGTCCTCAGCGAAAGGGACTCAAAACCCCATATTTCCCGCAGAGAAAGTATCTGACTAGTAAGAATCTTAAAACCTATGTATTGATATGTCTCCGTAAGAGAATCAAGTGTGTCTAGACTGGCATAAACATGGCAGCGAGAATCAGCTCAAACCCACTATAAAAAGGAATTTCAAAAACAAAACAAAAAAACTGGGAAATTCTTTACAATTCCTTCAGGGTCTCTGATGAAAGCTGGAATGACCCTATCTACAACGACAGCAGAATGTGGCATAAGGATGGACACTTGGGACTGAGACGATTGGTGAGATTGGGTGAGCAAATGCAGACCCTTTAAAGCAATAATGCATGGCACCCATTCCATGGGTCCCAACTCTCCAGGTTGAAGGGAATATTACTACAGCTATAACATGTGCGGGAAACCTAGAGAACGGACACACTGTGAATACGAAAGGTTTCTAAAACTCAACGAATAGTCCCACTCCTGGTGCTCCGGTTTGACTTTCCGTCTGCTTTACTATCAACCTCCCAACTTGGAGAGACAGCCCCTTTAACCTCTTGGCTCGCACAGGTTGCCAATTTGGCAGAGGATGAAAGGGAAGAGGGAGAACCAATGAGAGAGTAGCTGTTAGGCATTTGGACGGGCACATATCACTGTAATTTCCCGGCAGGAAGAAGAATTAACCAAATTCTCAGCCACCCACCGGGAACCAGTATAGGTCCTGAACCAAAATTTTGGACTTGCGGTCAGCTCACCAAAAACGAGTTGAAAAATGGAGCTCAGGGGCACAGCAATTCACAAACTGGCCGAGTAATAAAGGACAACTATCGTCCAAAAATCTGTTGAGGGAAGGCAACGAGGCGGACTTGAAAGCGAGGCAGAATAGCAGGAAACAGATTTCAAGAGGTACGTTGGAATCGCCTTTAAAGCACAGGAAGAGGGGCACAACTTCGACAATGATGCACTTGGCCAAAAAGGGCGTATGCGTTTTCTCCTGAATATATTCAGGAGAAAACGCATACGCCCTTTTTGGCCAAGCAAGCAAGCGGGCAATGCAAATCTGCACTACAAAGAAGTATCACTTCCCACCGGTCAAAAGGGACATCCACAAAATGTGTAAGAACAAGAAAGGCAAGACAGGCCCTGGAGAACAGGGAGCCTTGTTATGCTGATGGGCGGGATGTAAATTGCCAACTGCCTCTCTGGAGGAGTGCATTCTGTTCCCTACAACAAGTAAAGAACAGAGCTACAGAGCCAAGGGCACTACCAGTCTAGGGAATATACCTTGGGAAAACTGAAAATCAATAAGACAGAGCCACCCCAAAATTTAGGGCTGCACTGCATACAAGGACCTCAACTTGGATACACCTTAAGTATCCCAGAAAATATAAACATGGTTCAAAAAATTGTGGTACTTACGTACGATGGAATATCCCTCAGCCATGAAATCAATGTCATAAGACCAGTAGCAGCAAAATGGGTGGATTCAGGTACGATGATTCTAAGTGAAATAAGTCACACAGAAAAAGAAACTTATCATAAGATATCACTTATGAAGATCCTGTAAACATGGCTACACTTGAACTGAGTTAGGAAAGAGAACAGTGTCTCACATTTAGAAAACACTCTTATACCTGCTTAAGGGGGAAGGAGAGGTGGGGTGATGCATAAAACCAGAGTTTGATATAAGCACAGGTACCGTTCCAAAAACCAACTATGGAATAGACAAGACCTACACCGTCTTCAGCGAAAGGGACTCAAAACCCCATATTTCCCGCAGAGGAAAATATCTGACTAGTAAGAATCTTAAAACCTATGTATTGATATGTCTCCGTAAGGGAATCAAGTGTGTCTAGACTGGCATAAACATGGCAGCGAGAATCAGCTCAAACCCACTATAAAAAGGAATTTCAAAAACAAAACAAAAAAACTGGGAAATTCTTTGCAATTCCTTCAGGGTCTCTGATGAAAGCTGGAATGACCCTATCTACAACGACAGCTGGATGTGGCATAAGGAGGGACACTTGGGACTGAGACGATTGGTGAGATTGGGTGAGCAAATGCACACCCTTTAAAGCAATAATGCATGGCACCCATTCCATGGGTCCGAACTCTCCAGGTTGAAGGGAATATTACTACAGCTATAACATGTGCGGGAAACCTAGAGAACGGACACACTGTGAATACGAAAGGTTTCTAAAACTCAACGAATAGTCCCTCTCCTGGTGCTCCGGTTTGACTCTCCGTCTGCTTTACTATCAACCTCCCAACTTGGAGAGACAGCCCCTTTAACCTCTTGGTTCGCACAGGTTGCCAATTTGGCAGAGGATGAAAGGGAAGAGGGAGAACCAATGAGAGAGTAGCTGTTAGGCATTTGGACGGGCACATATCACTGTAATTTCCCGGCAGGAAGAAGAATTAACCAAATTCTCAGCCACCCACCCGGAACCAGTATAGGTCCTGAACCAAAATTTTGGACTTGCGGTCAGCTCACCAAAAACGAGTTGAAAAATGGAGCTCAGGGGCACAGCAATTCACAAACTGGCCGAGTAATAAAGGACAACTATCGTCCAAAAATCTGTTGAGGGAAGGCAACGAGGCGGACTTGAAAGCGAGGCAGAATAGCAGGAAACAGATTTCAAGAGGTACGTTGGAATCGCCTTTAAAGCACAGGAAGAGGGGCACAACTTCGACAATGATGCACTTGGCCAAAAAGGGCGTATGCGTTTTCTCCTGAATATATTCAGGAGAAAACGCATACGCCCTTTTTGGCCAAGCAAGCAAGCGGGCAATGCAAATCTGCACTACAAAGAAGTATCACTTCCCACCGGTCAAAAGGGACATCCACAAAATGTGTAAGAACAAGAAAGGCAAGACAGGCCCTGGAGAACAGGGAGCCTTGTTATGCTGATGGGCGGGATGTAAATTGCCAACTGCCTCTCTGGAGGAGTGCATTCTGTTCCCTACAACAAGTAAAGAACAGAGCTACAGAGCCAAGGGCACTACCAGTCTAGGGAATATACCTTGGGAAAACTGAAAATCAATAAGACAGAGCCACCCCAAAATGTAGGGCTGCACTGCATACAAGGACCTCAACTTGGATACACCTTAAGTATCCCAGAAAATATAAACATGGTTCAAAAAATTGTGGTACTTACGTACGATGGAATATCCCTCAGCCATGAAATCAATGTCATAAGACCAGTAGCAGCAAAATGGGTGGATTCAGGTACGATGATTCTAAGTGAAATAAGTCACACAGAAAAAGAAACTTATCATAAGATATCACTTATGAAGATCCTGTAAACATGGCTACACTTGAACTGAGTTAGGAAAGAGAACAGTGTCTCACATTTAGAAAACACTCTTATACCTGCTTAAGGGGGAAGGAGAGGTGGGGTGATGCATAAAACCAGAGTTTGATATAAGCACAGGTACCGTTCCAAAAACCAACTATGGAATAGACAAGACCTACACCGTCCTCAGCGAAAGGGACTCAAAACCCCATATTTCCCGCAGAGGAAAATATCTGACTAGTAAGAATCTTAAAACCTATGTATTGATATGTCTCCGTAAGGGAATCAAGTGTGTCTAGACTGGCATAAACATGGCAGCGAGAATCAGCTCAAACCCACTATAAAAAGGAATTTCAAAAACAAAACAAAAAAACTGGGATATTCTTTACAATTCCTTCAGGGTCTCTGATGAAGGCTGGAATGACCCTATCTACAACGACAGCTGGATGTGGCATAAGGAGGGACACTTGGGACTGAGACGATTGGTGAGATTGGGTGAGCAAATGCAGACCCTTTAAAGCAATAATGCATGGCACCCATTCCATGGGTCCGAACTCTCCAGGTTGAAGGGAATATTACTACAGCTATAACATGTGCGGGAAACCTAGAGAACGGACACACTGTGAATACGAAAGGTTTCTAAAACTCAAAGCATAGTCCCTCTCCTGGTGCTCCGGTTTGACTTTCCGTCTGCTTTACTATCAACCTCCCAACTTGGAGAGACAGCCCCTTTAACCTCTTGGTTCGCACAGGTTGCCAATTTGGCAGAGGATGAAAGGGAAGAGGGAGAACCAATGAGAGAGTAGCTGTTAGGCATTTGGACGGGCACATATCACTGTAATTTCCCGGCAGGAAGAAGAATTAACCAAATTCTCAGCCACCCACCGGGAACCAGTATAGGTCCTGAACCAAAATTTTGGACTTGCGGTCAGCTCACCAAAAACGAGTTGAAAAATGGAGCTCAGGGGCACAGCCATTCACAAACTGGCCGAGTAATAAAGGACAACTATCGTCCAAAAATCTGTTGAGGGAAGGCAACGAGGCGGACTTGAAAGCGAGGCAGAATAGCAGGAAACAGATTTCAAGAGGTACGTTGGAATCGCCTTTAAAGCACAGGAAGAGGGGCACAACTTCGACAATGATGCACTTGGCCAAAAAGGGCGTATGCGTTTTCTCCTGAATATATTCAGGAGAAAACGCATACGCCCTTTTTGGCCAAGCAAGCAAGCGGGCAATGCAAATCTGCACTACAAAGAAGTATCACTTCCCACCGGTCAAAAGGGACATCCACAAAATGTGTAAGAACAAGAAAGGCAAGACAGGCCCTGGAGAACAGGGAGCATTGTTATGCTGATGGGCGGGATGTAAATTGCCAACTGCCTCTCTGGAGGAGTGCATTCTGTTCCCTACAACAAGTAAAGAACAGAGCTACAGAGCCAAGGGCACTACCAGTCTAGGGAATATACCTTGGGAAAACTGAAAATCAATAAGACAGAGCCACCCCAAAATTTAGGGCTGCACTGCATACAAGGACCTCAACTTGGATACACCTTAAGTATCCCAGAAAATATAAACATGGTTCAAAAAATTGTGGTACTTACGTACGATGGAATATCCCTCAGCCATGAAATCAATGTCATAAGACCAGTAGCAGCAAAATGGGTGGATTCAGGTACGATGATTCTAAGTGAAATAAGTCACACAGAAAAAGAAACTTATCATAAGATATCACTTATGAAGATCCTGTAAACATGGCTACACTTGAACTGAGTTAGGAAAGAGAACAGTGTCTCACATTTAGAAAACACTCTTATACCTGCTTAAGGGGGAAGGAGAGGTGGGGTGATGCATAAAACCAGAGTTTGATATAAGCACAGGTACCGTTCCAAAAACCAACTATGGAATAGACAAGACCTACACCGTCCTCAGCGAAAGGGAATCAAAACCCCATATTTCCCGCAGAGGAAAGTATCTGACTAGTAAGAATCTTAAAACCTATGTATTGATATGTCTCCGTAAGGGAATCAAGTGTGTCTAGACTGGCATAAACATGGCAGCGAGAATCAGCTCAAAGCCACTATAAAAAGGAATTTCAAAAACAAAACAAAAAAACTGGGAAATTCTTTACAATTCCTTCAGTGTCTCTGATGAAAGCTGGAATGACCCTATCTACAACGACAGCTGGATGTGGCATAAGGAGGGACACTTGGGACTGAGACGATTGGTGAGATTGGGTGAGCAAATGCAGACCCTTTAAAGCAATAATGCATGGCACCCATTCCATGGGTCCGAACTCTCCAGGTTGAAGGGAATATTACTACAGCTATAACATGTGCGGGAAACCTAGGGAACGGACACACTGTGAATACGAAAGGTTTCTAAAACTCAACGAATAATCCCACTCCTGGTGCTCCGGTTTGACTTTCCGTCTGCTTTACTATCAACCTCCCAACTTGGAGAGACAGCCCCTTTAACCTCTTGGTTCGCACAGGTTGCCAATTTGGCAGAGGATGAAAGGGAAGAGGGAGAACCAATGAGAGAGTAGCTGTTAGGCATTTGGACGGGCACATATCACTGTAATTTCCCGGCAGGAAGAAGAATTAACCAAATTCTCAGCCACCCCCCGGGAACCAGTATAGGTCCTGAACCAAAATTTTGGACTTGCGGTCAGCTCACCAAAAACGAGTTGAAAAATGGAGCTCAGGGGCACAGCAATTCACAAACTGGCCGAGTAATAAAGGACAACTATCGTCCAAAAATCTGTTGAGGGAAGGCAACGAGGCGGACTTGAAAGCGAGGCAGAATAGCAGGAAACAGATTTCAAGAGGTACGTTGGAATCGCCTTTAAAGCACAGGAAGAGGGGCACAACTTCGACAATGATGCACTTGGCCAAAAAGGGCGTATGCGTTTTCTCCTGAATATATTCAGGAGAAAACGCATACGCCCTTTTTGGCCAAGCAAGCAAGCGGGCAATGCAAATCTGCACTACAAAGAAGTATCACTTCCCACCGGTCAAAAGGGACATCCACAGAATGTGTAAGAACAAGAAAGGCAAGACAGGCCCTGGAGAACAGGGAGCCTTGTTATGCTGATGGGCGGGATGTAAATTGCCAACTGCCTCTCTGGAGGAGTGCATTCTGTTACCTATAACAAGTAAAGAACAGAGCTACAGAGCCAAGGGCACTACCAGTCTAGGGAATATACCTTGGGAAAACTGAAAATCAATAAGACAGAGCCACCCCAAAATTTAGGGCTGCACTGCATACAAGGACCTCAACTTGGATACACCTTAAGTATCCCAGAAAATATAAACATGGTTCAAAAACTTGTGGTACTTACGTACGATGGAATATCCCTCAGCCATGAAATCAATGTCATAAGACCAGTAGCAGCAAAATGGGTGGATTCAGGTACGATGATTCTAAGTGAAATAAGTCACACAGAAAAAGAAACTTATCATAAGATATCACTTATGAAGATCCTGTAAACATGGCTACACTTGAACTGAGTTAGGAAAGAGAACAGTGTCTCACATTTAGAAAACACTCTTATACCTGCTTAAGGGGGAAGGAGAGGTGGGGTGATGCATAAAACCAGAGTTTGATATAAGCACAGGTACCGTTCCAAAAACCAACTATGGAATAGACAAGACCTACACCGTCCTCAGCGAAAGGGACTCAAAACCCCATATTTCCCGCAGAGGAAAATATCTGACTAGTAAGAATCTTAAAACCTATGTATTGATATGTCTCCGTAAGGGAATCAAGTGTGTCTAGACTGGCATAAACATGGCAGCGAGAATCAGCTCAAACCCACTATAAAAAGGAATTTCAAAAACAAAACAAAAAAACTGGGAAATTCTTTACAATTCCTTCAGGGTCTCTGATGAAGGCTGGAATGACCCTATCTACAACGACAGCTGGATGTGGCATAAGGAGGGACACTTGGGACTGAGACGATTGGTGAGATTGGGTGAGCAAATGCAGACCCTTTAAAGCAATAATGCATGGCACCCATTCCATGGGTCCGAACTCTCCAGGTTGAAGGGAATATTACTACAGCTATAACATGTGCGGGAAACCTAGAGAACGGACACACTGTGAATACGAAAGGTTTCTAAAACTCAACGCATAGTCCCTCTCCTGGTGCTCCGGTTTGACTTTCCGTCTGCTTTACTATCAACCTCCCAACTTGGAGAGACAGCCCCTTTAACCTCTTGGTTCGCACAGGTTGCCAATTTGGCAGAGGATGAAAGGGAAGAGGGAGAACCAATGAGAGAGTAGCTGTTAGGCATTTGGACGGGCACATATCACTGTAATTTCCCGGCAGGAAGAAGAATTAACCAAATTCTCAGCCACCCACCGGGAACCAGTATAGGTCCTGAACCAAAATTTTGGACTTGCGGTCAGCTCACCAAAAACGAGTTGAAAAATGGAGCTCAGGGGCACAGCCATTCACAAACTGGCCGAGTAATAAAGGACAACTATCGTCCAAAAATCTGTTGAGGGAAGGCAACGAGGCGGACTTGAAAGCGAGGCAGAATAGCAGGAAACAGATTTCAAGAGGTACGTTGGAATCGCCTTTAAAGCACAGGAAGAGGGGCACAACTTCGACAATGATGCACTTGGCCAAAAAGGGCGTATGCGTTTTCTCCTGAATATATTCAGGAGACAACGCATACGCCCTTTTTGGCCAAGCAAGCAAGCGGGCAATGCAAATCTGCACTACAAAGAAGTATCACTTCCCACCGGTCAAAAGGGACATCCACAAAATGTGTAAGAACAAGAAAGGCAAGACAGGCCCTGGAGAACAGGGAGTCTTGTTATGCTGATGGGCGGGATGTAAATTGCCAACTGCCTCTCTGGAGGAGTGCATTCTGTTCCCTAAAACAAGTAAAGAACAGAGCTACAGAGCCAAGGGCACTACCAGTCTAGGGAATATACCTTGGGAAAACTGAAAATCAATAAGACAGAGCCACCCCAAAATTTAGGGCTGCACTGCATACAAGGACCTCAACTTGGATACACCTTAAGTATCCCAGAAAATATAAACATGGTTCAAAAAATTGTGGTACTTACGTACGATGGAATATCCCTCAGCCATGAAATCAATGTCATAAGACCAGTAGCAGCAAAATGGGTGGATTCAGGTACGATGATTCTAAGTGAAATAAGTCACACAGAAAAAGAAACTTATCATAAGATATCACTTATGAAGATCCTGTAAACATGGCTACACTTGAACTCAGTTAGGAAAGAGAACAGTGTCTCACATTTAGAAAACACTCTTATACCTGCTTAAGGGGGAAGGAGAGGTGGGGTGATGCATAAAACCAGAGTTTGATATAAGCACAGGTACCGTTCCAAAAACCAACTATGGAATAGACAAGACCTACACCGTCCTCAGCGAAAGGGACTCAAAACCCCATATTTCCCGCAGAGGAAAGTATCTGACTAGTAAGAATCTTAAAACCTATGTATTGATATGTCTCCGTAAGGGAATCAAGTGTGTCTAGACTGGCATAAACATGGCAGCGAGAATCAGCTCAAACCCACTATAAAAAGGAATTTCAAAAACAAAACAAAAAAAACTGGGAAATTCTTTACAATTCCTTCAGTGTCTCTGATGAAAGCTGGAATGACCCTATCTACAACGACAGCTGGATGTGGCATAAGGAGGGACACTTGGGACTGAGACGATTGGTGAGATTGGGTGAGCAAATGCAGACCCTTTAAAGCAATAATGCATGGCACCCATTCCATGGGTCCGAACTCTCCAGGTTGAAGGGAATATTACTACAGCTATAACATGTGCGGGAAACCTAGGGAACGGACACACTGTGAATACGAAAGGTTTCTAAAACTCAACGAATAATCCCACTCCTGGTGCTCCGGTTTGACTTTCCGTCTGCTTTACTATCAACCTCCCAACTTGGAGAGACAGCCCCTTTAACCTCTTGGTTCGCACAGGTTGCCAATTTGGCAGAGGATGAAAGGGAAGAGGGAGAACCAATGAGAGAGTAGCTGTTAGGCATTTGGACGGGCACATATCACTGTAATTTCCCGGCAGGAAGAAGAATTAACCAAATTCTCAGCCACCCTCCAGGAACCAGTATAGGTCCTGAGCCAAAATTTTGGACTTGCGGTCAGCTCACCAAAAACGAGTTGAAAAATGGAGCTCAGGGGCACAGCAATTCACAAACTGGCCGAGTAATAAAGGACAACTATCGTCCAAAAATCTGTTGAGGGAAGGCAACGAGGCGGACTTGAAAGCGAGGCAGAATAGCAGGAAACAGATTTCAAGAGGTACGTTGGAATCGCCTTTAAAGCACAGGAAGAGGGGCACAACTTCGACAATGATGCACTTGGCCAAAAAGGGCGTATGCGTTTTCTCCTGAATATATTCAGGAGAAAACGCATACGCCCTTTTTGGCCAAGCAAGCAAGCGGGCAATGCAAATCTGCACTACAAAGAAGTATCACTTCCCACCGGTCAAAAGGGACATCCACAAAATGTGTAAGAACAAGAAAGGCAAGACAGGCCCTGGAGAACAGGGAGCCTTGTTATGCTGATGGGCGGGATGTAAATTGCCAACTGCCTCTCTGGAGGAGTGCATTCTGTTCCCTACAACAAGTAAAGAACAGAGCTACAGAGCCAAGGGCACTACCAGTCTAGGGAATATACCTTGGGAAAACTGAAAATCAATAAGACAGAGCCACCCCAAAATTTAGGGCTGCACTGCATACAAGGACCTCAACTTGGATACACCTTAAGTATCCCAGAAAATATAAACATGGTTCAAAAAATTGTGGTACTTACGTACGATGGAATATCCCTCAGCCATGAAATCAATGTCATAAGACCAGTAGCAGCAAAATGGGTGGATTCAGGTACGATGATTCTAAGTGAAATAAGTCACACAGAAAAAGAAACTTATCATAAGATATCACTTATGAAGATCCTGTAAACATGGCTACACTTGAACTGAGTTAGGAAAGAGAACAGTGTCTCACATTTAGAAAACACTCTTATACCTGCTTAAGGGGGAAGGAGAGGTGGGGTGATGCATAAAACCAGAGTTTGATATAAGCACAGGTACCGTTCCAAAAACCAACTATGGAATAGACAAGACCTACACCGTCCTCAGTGAAAGGGACTCAAAACCCCATATTTCCCGCAGAGGAAATTATCTGACTAGTAAGAATCTTAAAACCTATGTATTGATATGTCTCCGTAAGGGAATCAAGTGTGTCTAGACTGGCATAAACATGGGAGCGAGAATCAGCTCAAACCCACTATAAAAAGGAATTTCAAAAACAAAACAAAAAAACTGGGAAATTCTTTACAATTCCTTCAGGGTCTCTGATGAAATCTGGAATGACCCTATCTACAACGACAGCTGGATGTGGCATAAGGAGGGACACTTGGGACTGAGACGATTGGTGAGATTGGGTGAGCAAATGCAGACCCTTTAAAGCAATAATGCATGGCACCCATTCCATGGGTCCGAACTCTCCAGGTTGAAGGGAATATTACTACAGCTATAACATTTGCAGGAAACCTAGAGAACGGACACACTGTGAATACGAAAGGTTTCTAAAACTCAACGCATAGTCCCTCTCCTGGTGCTCCGGTTTGACTTTCCGTCTGCTTTACTATCAACCTCCCAACTTGGAGAGACAGCCCCTTTAACCTCTTGGTTCGCACAGGTTGCCAATTTGGCAGAGGATGAAAGGGAAGAGGGAGAACCAATGAGAGAGTAGCTGTTAGGCATTTGGACGGGCACATATCACTGTAATTTCCCGGCAGGAAGAAGAATTAACCAAATTCTCAGCCACCCACCGGGAACCAGTATAGGTCCTGAACCAAAATTTTGGACTTGCGGTCAGCTCACCAAAAACGAGTTGAAAAATGGAGCTCAGGGGCACAGCAATTCACAAACTGGCCGAGTAATAAAGGACAACTATCGTCCAAAAATCTGTTGAGGGAAGGCAACGAGGCAGACTTGAAAGCGAGGCAGAATAGCAGGAAACAGATTTCAAGAGGTACGTTGGAATCGCCTTTAAAGCACAGGAAGAGGGGCACAACTTCGACAATGATGCACTTGGCCAAAAAGGGTGTATGCGTTTTCTCCTGAATATATTCAGGAGAAAACGCATACGCCCTTTTTGGCCAAGCAAGCAAGCGGGCAATGCAAATCTTCACTACAAAGAAGTATCACTTCCCACCGGTCAAAAGGGACATCCACAAAATGTGTAAGAACAAGAAAGGCAAGACAGGCCCTGGAGAACAGGGAGCCTTGTTATGCTGATGGGCGGGATGTAAATTGCCAACTGCCTCTCTGGAGGAGTGCATTCTGTTCCCTACAACAAGTAAAGAACAGAGCTACAGAGCCAAGGGCACTACCAGTCTAGGGAATATACCTTGGGAAAACTGAAAATCAATAAGACAGAGCCACCCCAAAATTTAGGGCTGCACTGCATACAAGGACCTCAACTTGGATACACCTTAAGTATCCCAGAAAATATAAACATGGTTCAAAAAATTGTGGTACTTACGTACGATGGAATATCCCTCAGCCATGAAATCAATGTCATAAGACCAGTAGCAGCAAAATGGGTGGATTCAGGTACGATGATTCTAAGTGAAGTAAGTCACACAGAAAAAGAAACTTATCATAAGATATCACTTATGAAGATCCTGTAAACATGGCTACACTTGAACTGAGTTAGGAAAGAGAACAGTGTCTCACATTTAGAAAACACTCTTATACCTGCTTAAGGGGGAAGGAGAGGTGGGGTGATGCATAAAACCAGAGTTTGATATAAGCACAGGTACCGTTCCAAAAACCAACTATGGAATAGACAAGACCTACACCGTCCTCAGCGAAAGGGACTCAAAACCCCATATTTCCCGCAGAGGAAAATATCTGACTAGTAAGAATCTTAAAACCTATGTATTGATATGTCTCCGTAAGGGAATCAAGTGTGTCTAGACTGGCATAAACTTGGCAGCGAGAATCAGCTCAAACCCACTATAAAAAGGAATTTCAAAAACAAAACAAAAAAAACTGGGAAATTCTTTACAATTCCTTCAGTGTCTCTGATGAAAGCTGGAATGACCCTATCTACAACGACAGCTGGATGTGGCATAAGGAGGGACACTTGGGACTGAGACGATTGGTGAGATTGGGTGAGCAAATGCAGACCCTTTAAAGCAATAATGCATGGCACCCATTCCATGGGTCCGAAATCTCCAGGTTGAAGGGAATATTACTACAGCTATAACATGTGCGGGAAACCTAGGGAACGGACACACTGTGAATACGAAAGGTTTCTAAAACTCAACGAATAATCCCACTCCTGGTGCTCCGGTTTGACTTTCCGTCTGCTTTACTATCAACCTCCCAACTTGGAGAGACAGCCCCTTTAACCTCTTGGTTCGCACAGGTTGCCAATTTGGCAGAGGATGAAAGGGAAGAGGGAGAACCAATGAGAGAGTAGCTGTTAGGCATTTGGACGGGCACATATCACTGTAATTTCCCGGCAGGAAGAAGAATTAACCAAATTCTCAGCCACCCACCGGGAACCAGTATAGGTCCTGAGCCAAAATTTTGGACTTGCGGTCAGCTCACCAAAAACGAGTTGAAAAATGGAGCTCAGGGGCACAGCAATTCACAAACTGGCCGAGTAATAAAGGACAACTATCGTCCAAAAATCTGTTGAGGGAAGGCAACGAGGCGGACTTGAAAGCGAGGCAGAATAGCAGGAAACAGATTTCAAGAGGTACGTTGGAATCGCCTTTAAAGCACAGGAAGAGGGGCACAACTTCGACAATGATGCACTTGGCCAAAAAGGGCGTATGCGTTTTCTCCTGAATATATTCAGGAGAAAACGCATACGCCCTTTTTGGCCAAGCAAGCAAGCGGGCAATGCAAATCTGCACTACAAAGAAGTATCACTTCCCACCGGTCAAAAGGGACATCCACAAAATGTGTAAGAACAAGAAAGGCAAGACAGGCCCTGGAGAACAGGGAGCCTTGTTATGCTGATGGGCGGGATGTAAATTGCCAACTGCCTCTCTGGAGGAGTGCATTCTGTTCCCTACAACAAGTAAAGAACAGAGCTACAGAGCCAAGGGCACTACCAGTCTAGGGAATATACCTTGGGAAAACTGAAAATCAATAAGACAGAGCCACCCCAAAATTTAGGGCTGCACTGCATACAAGGACCTCAACTTGGATACACCTTAAGTATCCCAGAAAATATAAACATGGTTCAAAAAATTGTGGTACTTACGTACGATGGAATATCCCTCAGCCATGAAATCAATGTCATAAGACCAGTAGCAGCAAAATGGGTGGATTCAGGTACGATGATTCTAAGTGAAATAAGTCACACAGAAAAAGAAACTTATCATAAGATATCACTTATGAAGATCCTGTAAACATGGCTACACTTGAACTGAGTTAGGAAAGAGAACAGTGTCTCACATTTAGAAAACACTCTTATACCTGCTTAAGGGGGAAGGAGAGGTGGGGTGATGCATAAAACCAGAGTTTGATATAAGCACAGGTACCGTTCCAAAAACCAGCTATGGAATAGACAAGACCTACACCGTCCTCAGTGAAAGGGACTCAAAACCCCATATTTCCCGCAGAGGAAAATATCTGACAAGTAAGAATCTTAAAACCTATGTATTGATATGTCTCCGTAAGGGAATCAAGTGTGTCTAGACTGGCATAAACATGGGAGTGAGAATCAGCTCAAACCCACTATAAAAAGGAATTTCAAAAACAAAACAAAAAAACTGGGAAATTCTTTACAATTCCTTCAGGGTCTCTGATGAAATCTGGAATGACCCTATCTACAACGACAGCTGGATGTGGCATAAGGAGGAACACTTGGGACTGAGACGATTGGTGAGATTGGGTGAGCAAATGCAGACCCTTTAAAGCAATAATGCATGGCACCCATTCCATGGGTCCGAACTCTCCAGGTTGAAGGGAATATTACTACAGCTATAACATGTGCAGGAAACCTAGAGAACGGACACACTGTGAATACGAAAGGTTTCTAAAACTCAACGCATAGTCCCTCTCCTGGTGCTCCGGTTTGACTTTCCGTCTGCTTTACTATCAACCTCCCAACTTGGAGAGACAGCCCCTTTAACCTCTTGGTTCGCACAGGTTGCCAATTTGGCAGAGGATGAAAGGGAAGAGGGAGAACCAATGAGAGAGTAGCTGTTAGGCATTTGGACGGGCACATATCACTGTAATTTCCCGGCAGGAAGAAGAATTAACCAAATTCTCAGCCACCCACCGGGAACCAGTATAGGTCCTGAACCAAAATTTTGGACTTGCGGTCAGCTCACCAAAAACGAGTTGAAAAATGGAGCTCAGGGGCACAGCAATTCACAAACTGGCCGAGTAATAAAGGACAACTATCGTCCAAAAATCTGTTGAGGGAAGGCAATGAGGCGGACTTGAAAGCGAGGCAGAATAGCAGGAAACAGATTTCAAGAGGTACGTTGGAATCGCCTTTAAAGCACAGGAAGAGGGGCACAACTTCGACAATGATGCACTTGGCCAAAAAGGGCGTATGCGTTTTCTCCTGAATATATTCAGGAGAAAACGCATACGCCCTTTTTGGCCAAGCAAGCAAGCGGGCAATGCAAATCTGCACTAAAAAGAAGTATCACTTCCCACCGGTCAAAGGGGACATCCACAAAATGTGTAAGAACAAGAAAGGCAAGACAGGCCCTGGAGAACAGGGAGCCTTGTTATGCTGATGGGCGGGATGTAAATTGCCAACTGCCTCTCTGGAGGAGTGCATTCTGTTCCCTACAACAAGTAAAGAACAGAGCTACAGAGCCAAGGGCACTACCAGTCTAGGGAATATACCTTGGGAAAACTGAAAATCAATAAGACAGAGCCACCCCAAAATTTAGGGCTGCACTGCATACAAGGATCTCAACTTGGATACACCTTAAGTATCCCAGAAAATATAAACATGGTTCAAAAAATTGTGGTACTTACGTACGATGGAATATCCCTCAGCCATGAAATCAATGTCATAAGACCAGTAGCAGCAAAATGGGTGGATTCAGGTACGATGATTCTAAGTGAAATAAGTCACACAGAAAAAGAAACTTATCATAAGATATCACTTATGAAGATCCTGTAAACATGGCTACACTTGAACTGAGTTAGGAAAGAGAACAGTGTCTCACATTTAGAAAACACTCTTATACCTGCTTAAGGGGGAAGGAGAGGTGGGGTGATGCATAAAACCAGAGTTTGATATAAGCACAGGTACCGTTCCAAAAACCAACTATGGAATAGACAAGACCTACACCGTCCTCAGCGAAAGGGACTCAAAACCCCATATTTCCCGCAGAGGAAAATATCTGACTAGTAAGAATCTTAAAACCTATGTATTGATATGTCTCCGTAAGGGAATCAAGTGTGTCTAGACTGGCATAAACATGGCAGAGAGAATCAGCTCAAACCCACTATAAAAAGGAATTTCAAAAACAAAACAAAAAAAACTGGGAAATTCTTTACAATTCCTTCAGTGTCTCTGATGAAAGCTGGAATGACCCTATCTACAACGACAGCTGGATGTGGCATAAGGAGGGACACTTGGGACTGAGACGATTGGTGAGATTGGGTGAGCAAATGCAGACCCTTTAAAGCAATAATGCATGGCACCCATTCCATGGGTCCGAACTCTCCAGGTTGAAGGGAATATTACTACAGCTATAACATGTGCGGGAAACCTAGGGAACGGACACACTGTGAATACGAAAGGTTTCTAAAACTCAACGAATAATCCCACTCCTGGTGCTCCGGTTTGACTTTCCGTCTGCTTTACTATCAACCTCCCAACTTGGAGAGACAGCCCCTTTAACCTCTTGGTTCGCACAGGTTGCCAATTTGGCAGAGGATGAAAGGGAAGAGGGAGAACCAATGAGAGAGTAGCTGTTAGGCATTTGGACGGGCACATATCACTGTAATTTCCCGGCAGGAAGAAGAATTAACCAAATTCTCAGCCACCCACCGGGAACCAGTATAGGTCCTGAGCCAAAATTTTGGACTTGCGGTCAGCTCACCAAAAACGAGTTGAAAAATGGAGCTCAGGGGCACAGCAATTCACAAACTGGCCGAGTAATAAAGGACAACTATCGTCCAAAAATCTGTTGAGGGAAGGCAACGAGGCGGACTTGAAAGCGAGGCAGAATAGCAGGAAACAGATTTCAAGAGGTACGTTGGAATCGCCTTTAAAGCACAGGAAGAGGGGCACAACTTCGACAATGATGCACTTGGCCAAAAAGGGCGTATGCGTTTTCTCCTGAATATATTCAGGAGAAAACGCATACGCCCTTTTTGGCCAAGCAAGCAAGCGGGCAATGCAAATCTGCACTACAAAGAAGTATCACTTCCCACCGGTCAAAAGGGACATCCACAAAATGTGTAAGAACAAGAAAGGCAAGACAGGCCCTGGAGAACAGGGAGCCTTGTTATGCTGATGGGCGGGATGTAAATTGCCAACTGCCTCTCTGGAGGAGTGCATTCTGTTCCCTACAACAAGTAAAGAACAGAGCTACAGAGCCAAGGGCACTACCAGTCTAGGGAATATACCTTGGGAAAACTGAAAATCAATAAGACAGAGCCACCCCAAAATTTAGGGCTGCACTGCATACAAGGACCTCAACTTGGATACACCTTAAGTATCCCAGAAAATATAAACATGGTTCAAAAAATTGTGGTACTTACGTACGATGGAATATCCCTCAGCCATGAAATCAATGTCATAAGACCAGTAGCAGCAAAATGGGTGGATTCAGGTACGATGATTCTAAGTGAAATAAGTCACACAGAAAAAGAAACTTATCATAAGATATCACTTATGAAGATCCTGTAAACATGGCTACACTTGAACTGAGTTAGGAACGAGAACAGTGTCTTACATTTAGAAAACACTCTTATACCTGCTTAAGGGGGAAGGAGAGGTGGGGTGATGCATAAAACCAGAGTTTGATATAAGCACAGGTACCGTTCCAAAAACCAACTATGGAATAGACAAGACCTACACCGTCCTCAGTGAAAGGGACTCAAAACCCCATATTTCCCGCAGAGGAAAATATCTGACTAGTAAGAATCTTAAAACCTATGTATTGATATGTCTCCGTAAGGGAATCAAGTGTGTCTAGACTGGCATAAACATGGCAGCGAGAATCAGCTCAAACCCACTATAAAAAGGAATTTCAAAAACAAAACAAAAAAACTGGGAAATTCTTTACAATTCCTTCAGGGTCTCTGATGAAATCTGGAATGACCCTATCTACAACGACAGCTGGATGTGGCATAAGGAGGGACACTTGGGACTGAGACGATTGGTGAGATTGGGTGAGCAAATGCAGACCCTTTAAAGCAATAATGCATGGCACCCATTCCATGGGTCCGAACTCTCCAGGTTGAAGGGAATATTACTACAGCTATAACATGTGCAGGAAACCTAGAGAACGGACACACTGTGAATACGAAAGGTTTCTAAAACTCAACGCATAGTCCCTCTCCTGGTGCTCCGGTTTGACTTTCCGTCTGCTTTACTATCAACCTCCCAACTTGGAGAGACAGCCCCTTTAACCTCTTGGTTCGCACAGGTTGCCAATTTGGCAGAGGATGAAAGGGAAGAGGGAGAACCAATGAGAGAGTAGCTGTTAGGCATTTGGACGGGCACATATCACTGTAATTTCCTGGCAGGAAGAAGAATTAACCAAATTCTCAGCCACCCACCGGGAACCAGTATAGGTCCTGAGCCAAAATTTTGGACTTGCGGTCAGCTCTCCAAAAACGAGTTGAAAAATGGAGCTCAGGGACACAGCAATTCACAAACTGGCCGAGTAATAAAGGACACCTATCGTCCAAAAATCTGTTGACGGAAGGCAACGAGACGGACTTGAAAGCGAGGCAGAATAGCAGGAAACAGATTTCAAGAGGTACGTTGGAATCGCCTTTAAAGCACAGGAAGAGGGGCACAACTTCGACAATGATGCACTTGGCCAAAAAGGGCGTATGCGTTTTCTCCTGAATATATTCAGGAGAAAACGCATACGCCCTTTTTGGCCAAGCAAGCAAGCGGGCAATGCAAATCTGCACTACAAAGAAGTATCACTTCCCACCGGTCAAAAGGGACATCCACAAAATGTGTAAGAACAAGAAAGGCAAGACAGGCCCTGGAGAACAGGGAGCCTTGTTATGCTGATGGGCGGGATGTAAATTGCCAACTGCCTCTCTGGAGGAGTGCATTCTGTTCCCTAAAACAAGTAAAGAACAGAGCTACAGAGCCAAGGGCACTACCAGTCTAGGGAATATACCTTGGGAAAACTGAAAATCAATAAGACAGAGCCACCCCAAAATTTAGGGCTGCACTGCATACAAGGACCTCAACTTGGATACACCTTAAGTATCCCAGAAAATATAAACATGTTTCAAAAAATTGTGGTACTTACGTACGATGGAATATCCCTCAGCCATGAAATCAATGTCATAAGACCAGTAGCAGCAAAATGGGTGGATTCAGGTACGATGATTCTAAGTGAAATAAGTCACACAGAAAAAGAAACTTATCATAAGATATCACTTATGAAGATCCTGTAAACATGGCTACACTTGAACTGAGTTAGGAAACAGAACAGTGTCTCACATTTAGAAAACACTCTTATGCCTGCTTAAGGGGGAAGGAGAGGTGGGGTGATGCATAAAACCAGAGTTTGATATAAGCACAGGTACCGTTCCAAAAACCAACTATGGAATAGACAAGACCTACACCGTCCTCAGTGAAAGGGACTCAAAACCCCATATTTCCCGCAGAGGAAAATATCTGACTAGTAAGAATCTTAAAACCTATGTATAGATATGTCTCCGTAAGGGAATCAAGTGTGTCTAGACTGGCATAAACATGGCAGCGAGAATCAGCTCAAACCCACTATAAAAAGGAATTTCAAAAACAAAACAAAAAAACTGGGAAATTCTTTACAATTCCTTCAGGGTCTCTGATGAAAGCTGGAATGACCCTATCTACAATGACAGCTGGATGTGGCATAAGGAGGGACACTTGGGACTTAGACGATTGGTGAGATTGGGTGAGCAAATGCAGACCCTTTAAAGCAATAATGCATGGCACCCATTCCATGGGTCCGAACTCTCCAGGTTGAAGGGAATATTACTACAGCTATAACATGTGCGGGAAACCTAGAGAACGGACACACTGTGAATACGAAAGGTTTCTAAAACTCAACGAATAGTCCCTCTCCTGGTGCTCCGGTTTGACTTTCCGTCTGCTTTACTATCAACCTCCCAACTTGGAGAGACAGCCCCTTTAAGCTCTTGGTTCGCACAGGTTGCCAATTTGGCAGAGGATGAAAGGGAAGAGGGAGAACCAATGAGAGAGTAGCTGTTAGGCATTTGGACGGGCACATATCACTGTAATTTCCTGGCAGGAAGAGGAATTAACCAAATTCTCAGCCACCCACCGGGAACCAGTATAGGTCCTGAGCCAAAATTTTGGACTTGCGGTCAGCTCTCCAAAAACGAGTTGAAAAATGGAGCTCAGGGACACAGCAATTCACAAACTGGCCGAGTAATAAAGGACACCTATCGTCCAAAAATCTGTTGACGGAAGGCAACGAGGCGGACTTGAAAGCGAGGCAGAATAGCAGGAAACAGATTTCAAGAGGTACGTTGGAATCGCCTTTAAAGCACAGGAAGAGGGGCACAACTTCGACAATGATGCACTTGGCCAAAAAGGGCGTATGCGTTTTCTCCTGAATATATTCAGGAGAAAACGCATACGCCCTTTTTGGCCAAGCAAGCAAGCGGGCAATGCAAATCTGCACTACAAAGAAGTATCACTTCCCACCGGTCAAAAGGGACATCCACAAAATGTGTAAGAACCAGAAAGGCAAGACAGGCCCTGAAGAACAGGGAGCCTTGTTATGCTGATGGGCGGGATGTAAATTGCCAACTGCCTCTCTGGAGGAGTGCATTCTGTTCCCTAAAACAAGTAAAGAACAGAGCTACAGAGCCAAGGGCACTACCAGTCTAGGGAATATACCTTGGGAAAACTGAAAATCAATAAGACAGAGCCACCCCAAAATTTAGGGTTGCACTGCATACAAGGACCTCAACTTGGATACACCTTAAGTATCCCAGAAAATATAAACATGGTTCAAAAAATTGTGGTACTTACGTACGATGGAATATCCCTCAGCCATGAAATCAATGTCATAAGACCAGTAGCAGCAAAATGGGTGGATTCAGGTACGATGATTCTAAGTGAAATAAGTCACACAGAAAAAGAAACTTATCATAAGATATCACTTATGAAGATCCTGTAAACATGGCTACACTTGAACTGAGTTAGGAAAGAGAACAGTGTCTCACATTTAGAAAACACTCTTATACCTGCTTAAGGGGGAAGGAGAGGTGGGGTGATGCATAAAACCAGAGTTTGATATAAGCACAGGTACCGTTCCAAAAACCAACTATGGAATAGACAAGACCTACACCGTCCTCAGTGAAAGGGACTCAAAACCCCATATTTCCCGCAGAGGAAAATATCTGACTAGTAAGAATCTTAAAACCTATGTATAGATATGTCTCCGTAAGGGAATCAAGTGTGTCTAGACTGGCATAAACATGGCAGCGAGAATCAGCTCAAACCCACTATAAAAAGGAATTTCAAAAACAAAACAAAAAAACTGGGAAATTCTTTACAATTCCTTCAGGGTCTCTGATGAAATCTGGAATGACCCTATCTACAACGACAGCTGGATGTGGCATAAGGAGGGACACTTGGGACTGAGACGATTGGTGAGATTGGGTGAGCAAATGCAGACCCTTTAAAGCAATAATGCATGGCACCCATTCCATGGGTCCGAACTCTCCAGGTTGAAGGGAATATTACTACAGCTATAACATGTGCGGGAAACCTAGAGAACGGACACACTGTGAATACGAAAGGTTTCTAAAACTCAACGAATAGTCCCACTCCTGGTGCTCCGGTTTGACTTTCCGTCTGCTTTACTATCAACCTCCCAACTTGGAGAGACAGCCCCTTTAACCTCTTGGTTCGCACAGGTTGCCAATTTGGCAGAGGATGAAAGGGAAGAGGGAGAACCAATGAGAGAGTAGCTGTTAGGCATTTGGACGGGTACATATCACTGTAATTTCCCGGCAGGAAGAAGAATTAACTAAATTCTCAGCCACCCACCGGGAATCAGTATAGGTCCTGAACCAAAATTTTGGACTTGCGGTCAGCTCACCAAAAACGAGTTGAAAAATGGAGCTCAGGGGCACAGCAATTCACAAACTGGCCGAGTAATAAAGGACAACTATCGTCCAAAAATCTGTTGAGGGAAGGCAACGAGGCGGACTTGAAAGCGAGGCAGAATAGCAGGAAACAGATTTCAAGAGGTACGTTGGAATCGCCTTTAAAGCACAGGAAGAGGGGCACAACTTCGACAATGATGCACTTGGCCAAAAAGGGCGTATGCGTTTTCTCCTGAATATATTGAGGAGAAAACGCATACGCCCTTTTTGGCCAAGCAAGCAAGTGGGCAATGCAAATCTGCACTACAAAGAAGTATCACTTCCCACCGGTCAAAGGGGACATCCACAAAATGTGTAAGAACAAGAAAGGCAAGACAGGCCCTGGAGAACAGGGAACCTTGTTATGCTGATGGGCGGGATGTAAATTGCCAACTGCCTCTCTGGAGGAGTGCATTCTGTTCCCTACAACAAGTAAAGAACAGAGCTACAGAGCCAAGGGCACTACCCGTCTAGGGAATATACCTTGGGAAAACTGAAAATCAATAAGACAGAGCCACCCCAAAATTTAGGGCTGCACTGCATACAAGGATCTCAACTTGGATACACCTTAAGTATCCCAGAAAATATAAACATGGTTCAAAAACTTGTGGTACTTACGTACGATGGAATATCCCTCAGCCATGAAATCAATGTCATAAGACCAGTAGCAGCAAAATGGGTGGATTCAGGTACGATGATTCTAAGTGAAATAAGTCACACAGAAAAAGAAACTTATCATAAGATATCACTTATGAAGATCCTGTAAACATGGCTACACTTGAACTGAGTTAGGAAAGAGAACAGTGTCTCACATTTAGAAAACACTCTTATACCTGCTTAAGGGGGAAGGAGAGGTGGGGTGATGCATAAAACCAGAGTTTGATATAAGCACAGGTACCGTTCCAAAAACCAACTATGGAATAGACAAGACCTACACCGTCCTCAGCGAAAGGGACTCAAAACCCCATATTTCCCGCAGAGGAAAATATCTGACTAGTAAGAATCTTAAAACCTATGTATTGATATGTCTCCGTAAGGGAATCAAGTGTGTCTAGACTGGCATAAACATGGCAGCGAGAATCAGCTCAAACCGACTATAAAAAGGAATTTCAAAAACAAAACAAAAAAACTGGGAAATTCTTTACAATTCCTTCAGGGTCTCTGATGAAAGCTGGAATGACCCTATCTACAACGACAGCAGAATGTGGCATAAGGAGGGACACTTGGGACTGAGACGATTGGTGAGATTGGGTGAGCAAATGCAGACCCTTTAAAGCAATAATGCATGGCACCCATTCCATGGGTCCCAACTCTCCAGGTTGAAGGGAATATTACTACAGCTATAACATGTGCGGGAAACCTAGAGAACGGACACACTGTGAATACGAAAGGTTTCTAAAACTCAACGAATAGTCCCACTCCTGGTGCTCCGGTTTGACTTTCCGTCTGCTTTACTATCAACCTCCCAACTTGGAGAGACAGCCCCTTTAACCTCTTGGTTCGCACAGGTTGCCAATTTGGCAGAGGATGAAAGGGAAGAGGGAGAACCAATGAGAGAGTAGCTGTTAGGCATTTGGACGGGCACATATCACTGTAATTTCCCGGCAGGAAAAAGAATTAACCAAATTCTCAGCCACCCACCGGGAACCAGTATAGGTCCTGAACCAAAATTTTGGACTTGCGGTCAGCTCACCAAAAACGAGTTGAAAAATGGAGCTCAGGGGCACAGCAATTCACAAACTGGCCGAGTAATAAAGGACAACTATCGTCCAAAAATCTGTTGAGGGAAGGCAACGAGGCGGACTTGAAAGCGAGGCAGAATAGCAGGAAACAGATTTCAAGAGGTACGTTGGAATTGCCTTTAAAGCACAGGAAGAGGGGCACAACTTCGACAATGATGCACTTGGCCAAAAAGGGCGTATGTGTTTTCTCCTGAATATATTCAGGAGAAAACGCATACGCCCTTTTTGGCCAAGCAAGCAAGCGGGCAATGCAACTCTGCACTACAAAGAAGTATCACTTCCCACCGGTCAAAAGGGACATCCACAAAATGTGTAAGAACAAGAAAGGCAAGACAGGCCCTGGAGAACAGGGAGCCTTGTTATGCTGATGGGCGGGATGTAAATTGCCAACTGCCTCTCTGGAGGAGTGCATTCTGTTCCCTAAAGCAAGTAAAGAACAGAGCTACAGAGCCAAGGGCACTACCAGTCTAGGGAATATACCTTGGGAAAACTGAAAATCAATAAGACAGAGCCACCCCAAAATTTAGGGCTGCACTGCATACAAGGACCTCAACTTGGATACACCTTAAGTATCCCAGAAAGTATAAACATGGTTCAAAAAATTGTGGTACTTACGTACGATGGAATATCCCTCAGCCATGAAATCAATGTCATAAGACCAGTAGCAGCAAAATGGGTGGATTCAGGTACGATGATTCTAAGTGAAATAAGTCACACAGAAAAAGAAACTTATCATAAGATATCACTTATGAAGATCCTGTAAACATGGCTACACTTGAACTGAGTTAGGAAAGAGAACAGTGTCTCACATTTAGAAAACACTCTTATACCTGCTTAAGGGGGAAGGAGAGGTGGGGTGATGCATAAAACCAGAGTTTGATATAAGCACAGGTACCGTTCCAAAAACCAACTATGGAATAGACAAGACCTACACCGTCCTCAGTGAAAGGGACACAAAACCCCATATTTCCCGCAGAGGAAAATATCTGACTAGTAAGAATCTTAAAACCTATGTATAGATATGTCTCCGTAAGGGAATCAAGTGTGTCTAGACTGGCATAAACATGGCAGCGAGAATCAGCTCAAACCGACTATAAAAAGGAATTTCAAAAACAAAACAAAAAAACTGGGAAATTCTTTACAATTCCTTCAGGGTCTCTGATGACACCTGGAATGACCCTATCTACAACGACAGCAGAATGTGGCATAAGGAGGGACACTTGGGACTGAGACGATTGGTGAGATTGGGTGAGCAAATGCAGACCCTTTAAAGCAATAATGCATGGCACCCATTCCATGGGTCCGAACTCTCCAGGTTGAAGGGAATATTACTACAGCTATAACATGTGCGGGAAACCTAGAGAACGGACACACTGTGAATACGAAAGGTTTCTAAAACTCAACGAATAGTCCCACTCCTGGTGCTCCGGTTTGACTTTCCGTCTGCTTTACTATCAACCTCCCAACTTGGAGAGACAGCCCCTTTAACCTCTTGGTTCGCACAGGTTGCCAATTTGGCAGAGGATGAAAGGGAAGAGGGAGAACCAATGAGAGAGTAGCTGTTAGGCATTTGGACGGGCACATATCACTGTAATTTCCCGGCAGGAAGAAGAATTAACCAAATTCTCAGCCACCCACCGGGAACCAGTATAGGTCCTGAGCCAAAATTTTGGACTTGCGGTCAGCTCACCAAAAACGAGTTGATAAATGGAGCTCAGGGGCACAGCAATTCACAAACTGGCCGAGTAATAAAGGACAACTATCGTCCAAAAATCTGTTGAGGGAAGGCAACGAGGCAGACTTGAAAGCGAGGCAGAATAGCAGGAAACAGATTTCAAGAGGTACGTTGGAATCGCCTTTAAAGCACAGGAAGAGGGGCACAACTTCGACAATGATGCACTTGGCCAAAAAGGGCGTATGCGTTTTCTCCTGAATATATTCAGGAGAAAACGCATACGCCCTTTTTGGCTAAGCAAGCAAGCGGGCAATGCAAATCTGCACTACAAAGAAGTATCACTTCCCACCGGTCAAAAGGGACATCCACAAAATGTGTAAGAACAAGAAAGGCAAGACAGGCCCTGGAGAACAGGGAGCCTTGTTATGCTGATGGGCGGGATATAAATTGCCAACTGCCTCTCTGGAACAGTGCATTCTGTTCCCTACAACAAGTAAAGAACAGAGCTACAGAGCCAAGGGCACTACCAGTCTAGGGAATATACCTTGGGAAAACTGAAAATCAATAAGACAGAGCCACCCCAAAATTTAGGGCTGCACTGCATACAAGGACCTCAACTTGGATACACCTTAAGTATCCCAGAAAATATAAACATGGTTCAAAAAATTGTGGTACTTACGTACGATGGAATATCCCTCAGCCATTAAATCAATGTCATAAGACCAGTAGCAGCAAAATGGGTGGATTCAGGTACGATGATTCTAAGTGAAATAAGTCACACAGAAAAAGAAACTTATCATAAGATATCACTTATGAAGATCCTGTAAACATGGCTACACTTGAACTGAGTTAGGAAAGAGAACAGTGTCTCACATTTAGAAAACACTCTTATACCTGCTTAAGGGGGAAGGAGAGGTGGGGTGATGCATAAAACCAGAGTTTGATATAAGCACAGGTACCGTTCCAAAAACCAACTATGGAATAGACAAGACCTACACCGTCCTCAGTGAAAGGGACTCAAAACCCCATATTTCCCGCAGAGGAAAATATCTGACTAGTAAGAATCTTAAAACCTATGTATTGATATGTCTCTGTAAGGGAATCAAGTGTGTCTAGACTGGCATAAACATGGCAGCGAGAATCAGCTCAAACCCACTATAAAAAGGAATTTCAAAAACAAAACAAAAAAACTGGGAAATTCTTTACAATTCTTTCAGGGTCTCTGATGAAATCTGGAATGACCCTATCTACAACGACAGCTGGATGTGGCATAAGGAGGGACACTTGGGACTGAGACGATTGGTGAGATTGGGTGAGCAAATGCAGACCCTTTAAAGCAATAATGCATGGCACCCATTCCATGGGTCCGAACTCTCCAGGTTGAAGGGAATATTACTACAGCTATAACATGTGCAGGAAACCTAGAGAACGGACACACTGTGAATACGAAAGGTTTCTAAAACTCAACGCATAGTCCCTCTCCTGGTGCTCCGGTTTGACTTTCCGTCTGCTTTACTATCAACCTCCCAACTTGGAGAGACAGCCCCTTTAACCTCTTGGTTCGCACAGGTTGCCAATTTGGCAGAGGATGAAATGGAAGAGGGAGAACCAATGAGAGAGTAGCTGTTAGGCATTTGGACGGGCACATATCACTGTAATTTCCCGGCAGGAAGAAGAATTAAACAAATTCTCAGCCACCCACCGGGAACCAGTATAGGTCCTGAACCAAAATTTTGGACTTGCGGTCAGCTCACCAAAAACGAGTTGAAAAATGGAGCTCAGGGGCACAGCAATTCACAAACTGGCCGAGTAATAAAGGACAACTATCGTCCAAAAATCTGTTGAGGGAAGGCAACGAGGCGGACTTGAAAGCGAGGCAGAATAGCAGGAAACAGATTTCAAGAGGTACGTTGGAATCGCCTTTAAAGCACAGGAAGAGGGGCACAACTTCGACAATGATGCACTTGGCCAAAAAGGGCGTATGCGTTTTCTCCTGAATATATTCAGGAGAAAACGCATACGCCCTTTTTGGCCAAGCAAGCAAGCGGGCAATGCAAATCTGCACTACAAAGAAGTATCACTTCCCACCGGTCAAAAGGGACATCCACAAAATGTGTAAGAACAAGAAAGGCAAGACAGGCCCTGGAGAACAGGGAGCCTTGTTATGCTGATGGGTGGGATGTAAATTGCCAACTGCCTCTCTGGAGGAGTGCATTCTGTTCCCTAAAACAAGTAAAGAACAGAGCTACAGAGCCAAGGGCACTACCAGTCTAGGGAATATACCTTGGGAAAACTGAAAATCAATAAGACAGAGCCACCCCAAAATTTAGGGCTGCACTGCATACAAGGACCTCAACTTGGATACACCTTAAGTATCCCAGAAAATATAAACATGGTTCAAAAAATTGTGGTACTTACGTACGATGGAATATCCCTCAGCCATGAAATCAATGTCATAAGACCAGTAGCAGCAAAATGGGTGGATTCAGGTACGATGATTCTAAGTGAAATAAGTCACACAGAAAAAGAAACTTATCATAAGATATCACTTATGAAGATCCTGTAAACATGGCTACACTTGAACTGAGTTAGGAAAGAGAACAGTGTCTCACATTTAGAAAACACTCTTATACCTGCTTAAGGGGGAAGGAGAGGTGGGGTGATGCATAAAACCAGAGTTTGATATAAGCACAGGTACCGTTCCAAAAACCAACTACGGAAGAGACAAGACCTACACCGTCCTCAGTGAAAGGGACTCAAAACCCCATATTTCCCGCAGAGGAAAGTATCTGACTAGTAAGAATCTTAAAACCTATGTATTGATATGTCTCCGTAAGGGAATCAAGGGTGTCTAGACTGGCATAAACATGGCAGCGAGAATCAGCTCAAAGCCACTATAAAAAGGAATTTCAAAAACAAAACAAAAAAACTGGGAAATTCTTTACAATTCCTTCAGGGTCTCTGATGAAATCTGGAATGACCCTATCTACAACGACAGCTGGATGTGGCATAAGGAGGGACACTTGGGACTGAGACGATTGGTGAGATTGGGTGAGCAAATGCAGACCCTTTAAAGCAATAATGCATGGCACCCATTCCATGGGTCCGAACTCTCCAGGTTGAAGGGAATATTACTACAGCTATAACATGTGCAGGAAACCTAGAGAACGGACACACTGTGAATATGAAAGGTTTCTAAAACTCAATGCATAGTCCCTCTCCTGGTGCTCCGGTTTGACTTTCCGTCTGCTTTACTATCAACCTCCCAACTTGGAGAGACAGCCCCTTTAACCTCTTGGTTCGCACAGGTTGCCAATTTGGCAGAGGATGAAAGGGAAGAGGGAGAACCAATGAGAGAGTAGCTGTTAGGCATTTGGACGGGCACATATCACTGTAATTTCCCGGCAGGAAGAAGAATTAACCAAATTCTCAGCCACCCACCGGGAACCAGTATAGGTCCTGAACCAAAATATTGGACTTGCGGTCAGCTCACCAAAAACGAGTTGAAAAATGGAGCTCAGGGGCACAGCAATTCACAAACTGGCCGAGTAATAAAGGACAACTATCGTCCAAAAATCTGTTGAGGGAAGGCAACGAGGCGGACTTGAAAGCGAGGCAGAATAGCAGGAAACAGATTTCAAGAGGTATGTTGGAATCGCCTTTAAAGCACAGGAAGAGGGGCACAACTTCGACAATGATGCACTTGGCCAAAAAGGGCGTATGCGTTTTCTCCTGAATATATTCAGGAGAAAACGCATACGCCCTTTTTGGCCAAGCAAGCAAGCGGGCAATGCAAATCTGCACTACAAAGAAGTATCACTTCCCACCGGTCAAAAGGGACATCCACAAAATGTGTAAGAACAAGAAAGGCAAGACAGGCCCTGGAGAACAGGGAGCCTTGTTATGCTGATGGGTGGGATGTAAATTGCCAACTGCCTCTCTGGAGGAGTGCATTCTGTTCCCTAAAACAAGTAAAGAACAGAGCTACAGAGCCAAGGGCACTACCAGTCTAGGGAATATACCTTGGGAAAACTGAAAATCAATAAGACAGAGCCACCCCAAAATTTAGGGCTGCACTGCATACAAGGACCTCAACTTGGATACACCTTAAGTATCCCAGAAAATATAAACATGGTTCAAAAAATTGTGGTACTTACGTACGATGGAATATCCCTCAGCCATGAAATCAATGTCATAAGACCAGTAGCAGCAAAATGGGTGGATTCAGGTACGATGATTCTAAGTGAAATAAGTCACACAGAAAAATAAACTTATCATAAGATATCACTTATGAAGATCCTGTAAACATGGCTACACTTGAACTGAGTTAGGAAAGAGAACAGTGTCTCACATTTAGAAAACACTCTTATACCTGCTTAAGGGGGAAGGAGAGGTGGGGTGATGCATAAAACCAGAGTTTGATATAAGCACAGGTACCGTTCCAAAAACCAACTACGGAATAGACAAGACCTACACCGTCCTCAGTGAAAGGGACTCAAAACCCCATATTTCCCGCAGAGGAAAGTATCTGACTAGTAAGAATCTTAAAACCTATGTATTGATATGTCTCCGTAAGGGAATCAAGGGTGTCTAGACTGGCATAAACATGGCAGCGAGAATCAGCTCAAAGCCACTATAAAAAGGAATTTCAAAAACAAAACAAAAAAACTGGGAAATTCTTTACAATTCCTTCAGGGTCTCTGATGAAATCTGGAATGACCCTATCTACAACGACAGCTGGATGTGGCATAAGGAGGGACACTTGGGACTGAGACGATTGGTGAGATTGGGTGAGCAAATGCAGACCCTTTAAAGCAATAATGCATGGCACCCATTCCATGGGTCCGAACTCTCCAGGTTGAAGGGAATATTACTACAGCTATAACATGTGCAGGAAACCTAGAGAACGGACACACTGTGAATAAGAAAGGTTTCTAAAACTCAATGCATAGTCCCTCTCCTGGTGCTCCGGTTTGACTTTCCGTCTGCTTTACTATCAACCTCCCAACTTGGAGAGACAGCCCCTTTAACCTCTTGGTTCGCACAGGTTGCCAATTTGGCAGAGGATGAAAGGGAAGAGGGAGAACCAATGAGAGAGTAGCTGTTAGGCGTTTGGACGGGAATATATCACTGTAATTTCCCGGCAGGAAGAAGAATTAACCAAATTCTCAGCCACCCACCGGGAACCAGTATAGGTCCTGAACCAAAATTTTGGACTTGCGGTCAGCTCACCAAAAACGAGTTGAAAAATGGAGCTCAGGGGCACAGCAATTCACAAACTGGCCGAGTAATAAAGGACAACTATCGTCCAAAAATCTGTTGAGGGAAGGCAACGAGGCGGACTTGAAAGCGAGGCAGAATAGCAGGAAACAGATTTCAAGAGGTATGTTGGAATCGCCTTTAAAGCACAGGAAGAGGGGCACAACTTCGACAATGATGCACTTGGCCAAAAAGGGCGTATGCGTTTTCTCCTGAATATATTCAGGAGAAAACGCATACGCCCTTTTTGGCCAAGCAAGCAAGCGGGCAATGCAAATCTGCACTACAAAGAAGTATCACTTCCCACCGGTCAAAAGGGACATCCACAAAATGTGTAAGAACAAGAAAGGCAAGACAGGCCCTGGAGAACAGGGAGCCTTGTTATGCTGATGGGCGGGATGTAAATTGCCAACTGCCTCTCTGGAGGAGTGCATTCTGTTCCCTACAACAAGTAAAGAACAGAGCTACAGAGCCAAGGGCACTACCAGTCTAGGGAATATACCTTGGGAAAACTGAAAATCAATAAGACAGAGCCACCCCAAAATTTAGGGCTGCACTGCATACAAGGACCTCAACTTGGATACACCTTAAGTATCCCAGAAAATATAAACATGGTTCAAAAAATTGTGGTACTTACGTACGATGGAATATCCCTCAGCCATGAAATCAATGTCATAAGACCAGTAGCAGCAAAATGGGTGGATTCAGGTACGATGATTCTAAGTGAAATAAGTCACACAGAAAAATAAACTTATCATAAGATATCACTTATGAAGATCCTGTAAACATGGCTACACTTGAACTGAGTTAGGAAAGAGAACAGTGTCTCACATTTAGAAAACACTCTTATACCTGCTTAAGGGGGAAGGAGAGGTGGGGTGATGCATAAAACCAGAGTTTGATATAAGCACAGGTACCGTTCCAAAAACCAACTACGGAATAGACAAGACCTACACCGTCCTCAGTGAAAGGGACTCAAAACCCCATATTTCCCGCAGAGGAAAGTATCTGACTAGTAAGAATCTTAAAACCTATGTATTGATATGTCTCCGTAAGGGAATCAAGGGTGTCTAGACTGGCATAAACATGGCAGCGAGAATCAGCTCAAAGCCACTATAAAAAGGAATTTCAAAAACAAAACAAAAAAACTGGGAAATTCTTTACAATTCCTTCAGGGTCTCTGATGAAATCTGGAATGACCCTATCTACAACGACAGCTGGATGTGGCATAAGGAGGGACACTTGGGACTGAGACGATTGGTGAGATTGGGTGAGCAAATGCAGACCCTTTAAAGCAATAATGCATGGCACCCATTCCATGGGTCCGAACTCTCCAGGTTGAAGGGAATATTACTACAGCTATAACATGTGCAGGAAACCTAGAGAACGGACACACTGTGAATAAGAAAGGTTTCTAAAACTCAATGCATAGTCCCTCTCCTGGTGCTCCGGTTTGACTTTCCGTCTGCTTTACTATCAACCTCCCAACTTGGAGAGACAGCCCCTTTAACCTCTTGGTTCGCACAGGTTGCCAATTTGGCAGAGGATGAAAGGGAAGAGGGAGAACCAATGAGAGAGTAGCTGTTAGGCGTTTGGACGGGAATATATCACTGTAATTTCCCGGCAGGAAGAAGAATTAACCAAATTCTCAGCCACCCACCGGGAACCAGTATAGGTCCTGAACCAAAATTTTGGACTTGCGGTCAGCTCACCAAAAACGAGTTGAAAAATGGAGCTCAGGGGCACAGCAATTCACAAACTGGCCGAGTAATAAAGGACAACTATCGTCCAAAAATCTGTTGAGGGAAGGCAACGAGGCGGACTTGAAAGCGAGGCAGAATAGCAGGAAACAGATTTCAAGAGGTATGTTGGAATCGCCTTTAAAGCACAGGAAGAGGGGCACAACTTCGACAATGATGCACTTGGCCAAAAAGGGCGTATGCGTTTTCTCCTGAATATATTCAGGAGAAAACGCATACGCCCTTTTTGGCCAAGCAAGCAAGCGGGCAATGCAAATCTGCACTACAAAGAAGTATCACTTCCCACCGGTCAAAAGGGACATCCACAAAATGTGTAAGAACAAGAAAGGCAAGACAGGCCCTGGAGAACAGGGAGCCTTGTTATGCTGATGGGCGGGATGTAAATTGCCAACTGCCTCTCTGGAGGAGTGCATTCTGTTCCCTACAACAAGTAAAGAACAGAGCTACAGAGCCAAGGGCACTACCAGTCTAGGGAATATACCTTGGGAAAACTGAAAATCAATAAGACAGAGCCACCCCAAAATTTAGGGCTGCACTGCATACAAGGACCTCAACTTGGATACACCTTAAGTATCCCAGAAAATATAAACATGGTTCAAAAAATTGTGGTACTTACGTACGATGGAATATCCCTCAGCCATGAAATCAATGTCATAAGACCAGTAGCAGCAAAATGGGTGGATTCAGGTACGATGATTCTAAGTGAAATAAGTCACACAGAAAAAGAAACTTATCATAAGATATCACTTATGAAGATCCTGTAAACATGGCTACACTTGAACTGAGTTAGGAAAGAGAACAGTGTCTCACATTTAGAAAACACTCTTATACCTGCTTAAGGGGGAAGGAGAGGTGGGGTGATGCATAAAACCAGAGTTTGATATAAGCACAGGTACCGTTCCAAAAACCAACTATGGAATAGACAAGACCTACACCGTCCTCAGTGAAAGGGACTCAAAACCCCATATTTCCCGCAGAGAAAGTATCTGACTAGTAAGAATCTTAAAACCTATGTATTGATATGTCTCCGTAAGAGAATCAAGTGTGTCTAGACTGGCATAAACATGGCAGCGAGAATCAGCTCAAACCCACTATAAAAAGGAATTTCAAAAACAAACAAAAAAACTGGGAAATTCTTTACAATTCCTTCAGGGTCTCTGATGAAAGCTGGAATGACCCTATCTACAACAACAGCTGGATGTGGCATAAGGAGGGACACTTGGGACTGAGATGATTGGTGAGATTGGGTGAGCAAATGCAGACACTTTAAAGCAATAATGCATGGCACCCATTCCATGGGTCCGAACTCTCCAGGTTGAAGGGAATATTACTACAGCTATAACATGTGCTGGAAACCTAGGGAACGGACACACTGTGAATACGAAAGGTTTCTAAAACTCAACGCATAGTCCCTCTCCTGGTGCTCCAGTTTAACTTTCCGTCTGCTTTACTATCAACCTTCAAACTTGGAGAGACAGCCCCTTTAACATCTTGGTTCGCACAGGTTGCCAATTTGGCAGAGGATGAAAGGGAAGAGGGAGAACCAATGAGAGAGTAGCTGTTAGGCATTTGGACGGGCACATATCACTGTAATTTCCCAGCAGGAAGAAGAATTAACCAAATTCTCAGCCACCCACCGGGAACCAGTATAGGTCCTGAACCAAAATTTTGGACTTGCGGTCAGCTCACCAAAAACGAGTTGAAAAATGGAGCTCAGGGGCACAGCAATTCACAAACTGGCCGAGTAATAAAGGACAACTATCGTCCAAAAATCTGTTGAGGGAAGGCAATGAGGCGGACTTGAAAGCGAGGCAGAATAGCAGGAAACAGATTTCAAGAGGTACGTTGGAATCGCCTTTAAAGCACAGGAAGAGGGGCACAACTTCGACAATGATGCACTTGGCCAAAAAGGGCGTACGTGTTTTCTCCTGAATATATTCAGGAGAAAACGCATACGCCCTTTTTGGCCAAGCAAGCAAGCGGGCAATGCAAATCTGCACTAAAAAGAAGTATCACTTCCCACCGGTCAAAAGGGACATCCACAAAATGTGTAAGAACAAGAAAGGCAAGACAGGCCCTGGAGAACAGGGAGCCTTGTTATGCTGATGGGCGGGATGTAAATTGCCAACTGCCTCTCTGGAGGAGTGCATTCTGTTCCCTACAACAAGTAAAGAACAGAGCTACAGAGCCAAGGGCACTACCAGTCTAGGGAATATACCTTGGGAAAACTGAAAATCAATAAGACAGAGCCACCCCAAAATTTAGGGCTGCACTGCATACAAGGATCTCAACTTGGATACACCTTAAGTATCCCAGAAAATATAAACATGGTTCAAAAAATTGTGGTACTTACGTACGATGGAATATCCCTCAGCCATGAAATCAATGTCATAAGACCAGTAGCAGCAAAATGGGTGGATTCAGGTACCATGATTCTAAGTGAAATAAGTCACACAGAAAAAGAAACTTATCATAAGATATCACTTATGAAGATCCTGTAAACATGGCTACACTTGAACTGAGTTAGGAAAGAGAACAGTGTCTCACATTTAGAAAACACTCTTATACCTGCTTAAGGGGGAAGGAGAGGTGGGGTGATGCATAAAACCAGAGTTTGATATAAGCACAGGTACCGTTCCAAAAACCAACTATGGAATAGACAAGACCTACACCGTCCTCAGCGAAAGGGACTCAAAACCCCATATTTCCCGCAGAGGAAAATATCTGACTAGTAAGAATCTTAAAACCTATGTATTGATATGTCTCCATAAGGGAATCAAGTGTGTCTAGACTGGCATAAACATGGCAGCGAGAATCAGCTCAAACCCACTATAAAAAGGAATTTCAAAAACAAAACAAAGAAACTGGGAAATTCTTTACAATTCCTTCAGGGTCTCTGATGAAGGCTGGAATGACCCTATCTACAACGACAGCTGGATGTGGCATAAGGAGGGACACTTGGGACTGAGATGATTGGTGAGATTGGGTGAGCAAATGCAGACCCTTTAAAGCAATAATGCATGGCACCCATTCCATGGGTCCGAACTCTCCAGGTTGAAGGGAATATTACTACAGCTATAACATGTGCGGGAAACCTAGAGAACGGACACACTGTGAACACGAAAGGTTTCTAAAACTCAACGCATAGTCCCTCTCCTGGTGCTCCGGTTTGACTTTCCGTCTGCTTTACTATCAACCTCCCAACTTGGAGAGACAGCCCCTTTAACCTCTTGGTTCGCACAGGTTGCCAATTTGGCAGAGGATGAAAGGGAAGAGGGAGAACCAATGAGAGAGTAGCTGTTAGGCATTTGGACGGGCACATATCACTGTAATTTCCCGGCAGGAAGAAGAATTAACCAAATTCTCAGCCACCCACCGGGAACCAGTATAGGTCCTGAACCAAAATTTTGGACTTGCGGTCAGCTCACCAAAAACGAGTTGAAAAATGGAGCTCAGGGGCACAGCAATTCACAAACTGGCCGAGTAATAAAGGACAACTATCGTCCAAAAATCTGTTGAGGGAAGGCAACGAGGTGGACTTGAAAGCGAGGCAGAATAGCAGGAAACAGATTTCAAGAGGTACGTTGGAATCGCCTTTAAAGCACAGGAAGAGGGGCACAACTTCGACAATGACGCACTTGGCCAAAAAGGGCGTATGCGTTTTCTCCTGAATATATTCAGGAGAAAACGCATACGCCCTTTTTGGCCAAGCAAGCAAGCGGGCAATGCAAATCTTCACTACAAAGAAGTATCACTTCCCACCGGTCAAAAGGGACATCCACAAAATGTGTAAGAACAAGAAAGGCAAGACAGGCCCTGGAGAACAGGGAGCCTTGTTATGCTGATGGGCGGGATGTAAATTGCCAACTGCCTCTCTGGAGGAGTGCATTCTGTTCCCTAAAGCAAGTAAAGAACAGAGCTACAGAGCCAAGGGCACTACCATTCTAGGGAATATACCTTGGGAAAACTGAAAACCAATAAGACAGAGCCACCCCAAAATTTGGGGTGCACTGCATACAAGGACCTCAACTTGGATACACCTTAAGTATCCCAGAAAATATAAACATGGTTCAAAAAATTGTGGTATTTACGTACGATGGAATATCCCTCAGCCATGAAATCAATGTCATAAGACCAGTAGCAGCAAAATGGGTGGATTCAGGTACGATGATTCTAAGTGAAATAAGTCACACAGAAAAAGAAACTTATCATAAGATATCACTTATGAAGATCCTGTAAACATGGCTACACTTGAACTGAGTTAGGAAAGAGAACAGTGTCTCACATTTAGAAAACACTCTTATACCTGCTTAAGGGGGAAGGAGAGGTGGGGTGATGCATAAAACCAGAGTTTGATATAAGCACAGGTACCGTTCCAAAAACCAACTATGGAATAGACAAGACCTACACCGTCCTCAGCGAAAGGGACTCAAAATCCCATATTTCCCGCAGAGGAAAATATCTGACTAGTAAGAATCTTAAAACCTATGTATTGATATGTCTCCGTAAGGGAATCAAGTGTGTCTAGACTGGCATAAACATGGCAGCGAGAATCAGCTCAAACCCACTATAAAAAGGAATTTCAAAAACAAAACAAAAAAACTGGGAAATTCTTTACAATTCCTTCAGGGTCTCTGATGAAAGCTGGAATGACCCTATCTACAACGACAGCTGGATGTGGCATAAGGAGGGACACTTGGGACTGAGACGATTGGTGAGATTGGGTGAGCAAATGCAGACCCTTTAAAGCAATAATGCATGGCACCCATTCCATGGGTCCGAACTCTCCAGGTTGAAGGGAATATTACTACAGCTATAACATGTGCAGGAAACTTAGAGAACGGACACACTGTGAATACGAAAGGTTTCTAAAGCTCAACGAATAGTCCCTCTCCTGGTGCTCCGGTTTGACTTTCCGGCTGCTTTACTATCATTCTCCGAAATTGGAGAGACAGCCCCTTTAACCTCCTGGTTCGCACAGGTTGCCAATTTGGCAGAGGATGAAAGGGAAGAGGGAGAACCAATGAGAGAGTAGCTGTTAGGCATTCGGACGGGCACATATCACTGTAATTTCCCGGCAGGAAGAAGAATTAACCAAATTCTCAGCCACCCACCGGGAACCAGTATAGGTCCTGAACCAAAATTTTGGACTTGCGGTCAGCTCACCAAAAACGAGTTGAAAAATGGAGCTCAGGGGCACAGCAATTCACAAACTGGCCGAGTAATAAAGGACAACTATCGTCCATAAATCTGTTGACGGAAGGCAACGAGGTGGACTTGAAAGCGAGGCAGAATAGCAGGAAACAGATTTCAAGAGGTACGTTGGAATCGCCTTTAAAGCACAGGAAGAGGGGCACAACTTCGACAATGACGCACTTGGCCAAAAAGGGCGTATGCGTTTTCTCCTGAATATATTCAGGAGAAAACGCATACGCCCTTTTTGGCCAAGCAAGCAAGCGGGCAATGCAAATCTGCACTACAAAGAAGTATCACTTCCCACCGGTCAAAAGGGACATCCACAAAATGTGTAAGAACAAGAAAGGCAAGACAGGCCCTGGAGAACAGGGAGCCTTGTTATGCTGATGGGCGGGATGTAAATTGCCAACTGCCTCTCTGGAGGAGTGCATTCTGTTCCCTAAAACAAGTAAAGAACAGAGCTACAGAGCCAAGGGCACTACCAGTCTAGGGAATATACCTTGGGAAAACTGAAAATCAATAAGACCGAGCCACCCCAAAATTTAGGGCTGCACTGCATACAAGGACCTCAACTTGGATACACCTTAAGTATCCCAGAAAATATAAACATGGTTCAAAAAATTGTGGTACTTACGTACGATGGAATATCCCTCAGCCATGAAATCAATGTCATAAGACCAGTAGCAGCAAAATGGGTGGATTCAGGTACGATGATTCTAAGTGAAATAAGTCACACAGAAAAAGAAACTTATCATAAGATATCACTTATGAAGATCCTGTAAACATGGCTACACTTGAACTGAGTTAGGAAAGAGAACAGTGTCTCACATTTAGAAAACACTCTTATACCTGCTTAAGGGGGAAGGAGAGGTGGGGTGATGCATAAAACCAGAGTTTGATATAAGCACAGGTACCATTCCAAAAACCAACTATGGAATAGACAAGACCTACACCGTCCTCAGTGAAAGGGACTCAAAACCCCATATTTCCCGCACAGGAAAATATCTGACTAGTAAGAATCTTAAAACCTATGTATTGATATGTCTCCGTAAGGGAATCAAGTGTGTCTAGACTGGCATAAACATGGCAGCGAGAATCAGCTCAAACCCACTATAAAAAGGAATTTCAAAAACAAAACAAAGAAACTGGGAAATTCTTTACAATTCCTTCAGGGTCTCTGATGAAGGCTGGAATGACCCTATCTACAACGACAGCTGGATGTGGCATAAGGAGGGACACTTGGGACTGAGACGATTGGTGAGATTGGGTGAGCAAATGCAGACCCTTTAAAGCAATAATGCATGGCACCCATTCCATGGGTCCGAACTCTCCAGGTTGAAGGGAATATTACTACAGCTATAACATGTGCGGGAAACCTAGAGAACGGACACACTGTGAACACGAAAGGTTTCTAAAACTCAACGCATAGTCCCTCTCCTGGTGCTCCAGTTTGACTTTCCGTCTGCTTTACTATCAACCTCCCAACTTGGAGAGACAGCCCCTTTAACCTCTTGGTTCGCACAGGTTGCCAATTTGGCAGAGGATGAAAGGGAAGAGGGAGAACCAATGAGAGAGTAGCTGTTAGGCATTTGGACGGGCACATATCACTGTAATTTCCCGGCAGGAAGAAGAATTAACCAAATTCTCAGCCACCCACCGGGAACCAGTATAGGTCCTGAACCAAAATTTTGGACTTGCGGTCAGCTCACCAAAAACGAGTTGAAAAATGGAGCTCAGGGGCACAGCAATTCACAAACTGGCCGAGTAATAAAGGACAACTATCGTCCAAAAATCTGTTGAGGGAAGGCAACGAGGTGGACTTGAAAGCGAGGCAGAATAGCAGGAAACAGATTTCAAGAGGTACGTTGGAATCGCCTTTAAAGCACAGGAAGAGGGGCACAACTTCGACAATGACGCACTTGGCCAAAAAGGGCGTATGCGTTTTCTCCTGAATATATTCAGGAGAAAACGCATACGCCCTTTTTGGCCAAGCAAGCAAGCGGGCAATGCAAATCTGCACTACAAAGAAGTATCACTTCCCACCGGTCAAAAGGGACATCCACAAAATGTGTAAGAACAAGAAAGGCAAGACAGGCCCTGGAGAACAGGGAGCCTTGTTATGCTGATGGGCGGGATGTAAATTGCCAACTGCCTCTCTGGAGGAGTGCATTCTGTTCCCTAAAGCAAGTAAAGAACAGAGCTACAGAGCCAAGGGCACTACCATTCTAGGGAATATACCTTGGGAAAACTGAAAACCAATAAGACAGAGCCACCCCAAAATTTGGGGTGCACTGCATACAAGGACCTCAACTTGGATACACCTTAAGTATCCCAGAAAATATAAACATGGTTCAAAAAATTGTGGTATTTACGTACGATGGAATATCCCTCAGCCATGAAATCAATGTCATAAGACCAGTAGCAGCAAAATGGGTGGATTCAGGTACGATGATTCTAAGTGAAATAAGTCACACAGAAAAAGAAACTTATCATAAGATATCACTTATGAAGATCCTGTAAACATGGCTACACTTGAACTGAGTTAGGAAAGAGAACAGTGTCTCACATTTAGAAAACACTCTTATACCTGCTTAAGGGGGAAGGAGAGGTGGGGTGATGCATAAAACCAGAGTTTGATATAAGCACAGGTACCGTTCCAAAAACCAACTATGGAATAGACAAGACCTACACCGTCCTCAGCGAAAGGGACTCAAAATCCCATATTTCCCGCAGAGGAAAATATCTGACTAGTAAGAATCTTAAAACCTATGTATTGATATGTCTCCGTAAGGGAATCAAGTGTGTCTAGACTGGCATAAACATGGCAGCGAGAATCAGCTCAAACCCACTATATAAAGGAATTTCAAAAACAAAACAAAAAAACTGGGAAATTCTTTACAATTCCTTCAGGGTCTCTGATGAAAGCTGGAATGACCCTATCTACAACGACAGCTGGATGTGGCATAAGGAGGGACACTTGGGACTGAGACGATTGGTGAGATTGGGTGAGCAAATGCAGACCCTTTAAAGCAATAATGCATGGCACCCATTCCATGGGTCCGAACTCTCCAGGTTGAAGGGAATATTACTACAGCTATAACATGTGCAGGAAACTTAGAGAACGGACACACTGTGAATACGAAAGGTTTCTAAAGCTCAACGAATAGTCCCTCTCCTGGTGCTCCGGTTTGACTTTCCGGCTGCTTTACTATCATTCTCCGAAATTGGAGAGACAGCCCCTTTAACCTCCTGGTTCGCACAGGTTGCCAATTTGGCAGAGGATGAAAGGGAAGAGGGAGAACCAATGAGAGAGTAGCTGTTAGGCATTCGGACGGGCACATATCACTGTAATTTCCCGGCAGGAAGAAGAATTAACCAAATTCTCAGCCACCCACCGGGAACCAGTATAGGTCCTGAACCAAAATTTTGGACTTGCGGTCAGCTCACCAAAAACGAGTTGAAAAATGGAGCTCAGGGGCACAGCAATTCACAAACTGGCCGAGTAATAAAGGACAACTATCGTCCATAAATCTGTTGACGGAAGGCAACGAGGTGGACTTGAAAGCGAGGCAGAATAGCAGGAAACAGATTTCAAGAGGTACGTTGGAATCGCCTTTAAAGCACAGGAAGAGGGGCACAACTTCGACAATGACGCACTTGGCCAAAAAGGGCGTATGCGTTTTCTCCTGAATATATTCAGGAGAAAACGCATACGCCCTTTTTGGCCAAGCAAGCAAGCGGGCAATGCAAATCTGCACTACAAAGAAGTATCACTTCCCACCGGTCAAAAGGGACATCCACAAAATGTGTAAGAACAAGAAAGGCAAGACAGGCCCTGGAGAACAGGGAGCCTTGTTATGCTGATGGGCGGGATGTAAATTGCCAACTGCCTCTCTGGAGGAGTGCATTCTGTTCCCTAAAACAAGTAAAGAACAGAGCTACAGAGCCAAGGGCACTACCAGTCTAGGGAATATACCTTGGGAAAACTGAAAATCAATAAGACAGAGCCACCCCAAAATTTAGGGCTGCACTGCATACAAGGACCTCAACTTGGATACACCTTAAGTATCCCAGAAAATATAAACATGGTTCAAAAAATTGTGGTACTTACGTACGATGGAATATCCCTCAGCCATGAAATCAATGTCATAAGACCAGTAGCAGCAAAATGGGTGGATTCAGGTACGATGATTCTAAGTGAAATAAGTCACACAGAAAAAGAAACTTATCATAAGATATCACTTATGAAGATCCTGTAAACATGGCTACACTTGAACTGAGTTAGGAAAGAGAACAGTGTCTCACATTTAGAAAACACTCTTATACCTGCTTAAGGGGGAAGGAGAGGTGGGGTGATGCATAAAACCAGAGTTTGATATAAGCACAGGTACCATTCCAAAAACCAACTATGGAATAGACAAGACCTACACCGTCCTCAGTGAAAGGGACTCAAAACCCCATATTTCCCGCACAGGAAAATATCTGACTAGTAAGAATCTTAAAACCTATGTATTGATATGTCTCCGTAAGGGAATCAAGTGTGTCTAGACTGGCATAAACATGGCAGCGAGAATCAGCTCAAACCCACTATAAAAAGGAATTTCAAAAACAAAACAAAAAAACTGGGAAATTCTTTACAATTCCTTCAGGGTCTCTGATGAAATCTGGAATGACCTTATCTACAACGACAGCTGGATGTGGCATAAGGAGGGACACTTGGGACTGAGACGATTGGTGAGATTGGGTGAGCAAATGCAGACCCTTTAAAGCAATAATGCATGGCACCCATTCCATGGGTCCGAACTCTCCAGGTTGAAGGGAATATTACTACAGCTATAACATGTGCGGGAAACCTAGAGAACGGACACACTGTGAATACGAAAGGTTTCTAAAACTCAACGCATAGTCCCTCTCCTGGTGCTCCGGTTTGACTTTCCGTCTGCTTTACTATCAACCTCCCAACTTGGAGAGACAGCCCCTTTAACCTCTTGGTTCGCACAGGTTGCCAATTTGGCAGAGGATGAAAGGGAAGAGGGAGAACCAATGAGAGAGTAGCTGTTAGGCATTTGGACGGGCACATATCACTGTAATTTCCCGGCAGGAAGAAGAATTAACCAAATTCTCAGCCACCCACCGGGAACCAGTATAGGTCCTGAACCAAAATTTTGGACTTGCGGTCAGCTCACCAAAAACGAGTTGAAAAATGGAGCTCAGGGGCATAGCAATTCACAAACTGGCCGAGTAATAAAGGACAACTATCGTCCAAAAATCTGTTGAGGGAAGGCAACGAGGCGGACTTGAAAGCGAGGCAGAATAGCAGGAAACAGATTTCAAGAGGTACGTTGGAATTGCCTTTAAAGCACAGGAAGAGGGGCACAACTTCGACAATGATGCACTTGGCCAAAAAGGGCGTATGCGTTTTCTCCTGAATATATTCAGGAGAAAACGCATACGCCCTTTTTGTCCAAGCAAGCAAGCGGGCAATGCAAATCTGCACTACAAAGAAGTATCACTTCCCACCGGTCAAAAGGGACATCCACAAAATGTGTAAGAACAAGAAAGGCAAGACAGGCCCTGGAGAACAGGGAGCCTTGTTATGCTGATGGGCGGGATGTAAATTGCCAACTGCCTCTCTGGAGGAGTGCATTCTGTTCCCTAAAGCAAGTAAAGAACAGAGCTACAGAGCCAAGGGCACTACCAGTCTAGGGAATATACCTTGGGAAAACTGAAAATCAATAAGACCGAGCCACCCCAAAATTTAGGGCTGCACTGCATACAAGGACCTCAACTTGGATACACCTTAAGTATCCCAGAAAATATAAACATGGTTCAAAATATTGTGGTACTTACGTACGATGGAATATCCCTCAGCCATGAAATCAATGTCATAAGACCAGTAGCAGCAAAATGGGTGGATTCAGGTACGATGATTCTAAGTGAAATAAGTCACACAGAAAAAGAAACTTATCATAAGATATCACTTATGAAGATCCTGTAAACATGGCTACACTTGAACTGAGTTAGGAAAGAGAACAGTGTCTCACATTTAGAAAACACTCTTATACCTGCTTAAGGGGGAAGGAGAGGTGGGGTGATGCATAAAACCAGAGTTTGATATAAGCACAGGTACCGTTCCAAAAACCAACTATGGAATAGACAAGACCTACACCGTCCTCAGTGAAAGGGACTCAAAACCCCATATTTCCCGCACAGGAAAATATCTGACTAGTAAGAATCTTAAAACCTATGTATTGATATGTCTCCGTAAGGGAATCAAGTGTGTCTAGACTGGCATAAACATGGCAGCGAGAATCAGCTCAAAGCCACTATAAAAAGGAATTTCAAAAACAAAACAAAAAAACTGGGAAATTCTTTACAATTCCTTCAGGGTCTCTGATGAAATCTGGAATGACCCTATCTACAACGACAGCTGGATGTGGCATAAGGAGGGACACTTGGGACTGAGACGATTGGTGAGATTGGGTGAGCAAATGCAGACCCTTTAAAGCAATAATGCATGGCACCCATTCCATGGGTCCGAACTCTCCAGGTTGAAGGGAATATTACTACAGCTATAACATGTGCGGGAAACCTAGAGAACGGACACACTGTGAATACGAAAGGTTTCTAAAACTCAACGCATAGTCCCTCTCCTGGTGCTCCGGTTTGACTTTCTGTCTGCTTTACTATCAACCTCCCAACTGGGAGAGACAGCCCCTTTAACCTCTTGGTTCGCACAGGTTGCCAATTTGGCAGAGGATGAAAGGGAAGAGGGAGAACCAATGAGAGAGTAGCTGTTAGGCATTTGGACGGGCACATATCACTGTAATTTCCCGGCAGGAAGAAGAATTAACCAAATTCTCAGCCACCCACCGGGAACCAGTATAGGTCCTGAACCAAAATTTTGGACTTGCGGTCAGCTCACCAAAAACGAGTTGAAAAATGGAGCTCAGGGTCACAGCAATTCACAAACTGGCCGAGTAATAAAGGACAACTATCGTCCAAAAATCTGTTGAGGGAAGGCAACGAGGCGGACTTGAAAGCGAGGCAGAATAGCAGGAAACAGATTTCAAGAGGTACGTTGGAATTGCCTTTAAAGCACAGGAAGAGGGGCACAACTTCGACAATGATGCACTTGGCCAAAAAGGGCGTATGCGTTTTCTCCTGAATATATTCAGGAGAAAACGCATACGCCCTTTTTGGCCAAGCAAGCAAGCGGGCAATGCAAATCTGCACTACAAAGAAGTATCACTTCCCACCGGTCAAAAGGGACATCCACAAAATGTGTAAGAACAAGAAAGGCAAGACAGGCCCTCGAGAACAGGGAGCCTTGTTATGCTGATGGACGGGATGTAAATTGCCAACTGCCTCTCTGGAGGAGTGCATTCTGTTCCCTAAAGCAAGTAAAGAACAGAGCTACAGAGCCAAGGGCACTACCAGTCTAGGGAATATACCTTGGGAAAACTGAAAATCAATAAGACAGAGCCACCCCAAAATTTAGGGCTGCACTGCATACAAGGACCTCAACTTGGATACACCTTAAGTATCCCAGAAAATATAAACATGGTTCAAAAACTTGTGGTACTTACGTACGATGGAATATCCCTCAGCCATGAAATCAATGTCATAAGACCAGTAGCAGCAAAATGGGTGGATTCAGGTACGATGATTCTAAGTGAAATAAGTCACACAGAAAAAGAAACTTATCATAAGATATCACTTATGAAGATCCTGTAAACATGGCTACACTTGAACTGAGTTAGGAAAGAGAACAGTGTCTCACATTTAGAAAACACTCTTATACCTGCTTAAGGGGGAAGGAGAGGTGGGGTGATGCATAAAACCAGAGTTTGATATAAGCACAGGTACCGTTCCAAAAACCAACTATGGAATAGACAAGACCTACACCGTCCTCAGTGAAAGGGACTCAAAACCCCATATTTCCCGCAGAGGAAAATATCTGACTAGTAAGAATCTTAAAACCTATGTATTGATATGTCTCCGTAAGGGAATCAAGTGTGTCTAGACTGGCATAAACATGGCAGCGAGAATCAGCTCAAACCGACTATAAAAAGGAATTTCAAAAACAAAACAAAAAAACTGGGAAATTCTTTACAATTCCTTCAGGGTCTCTGATGAAAGCTGGAATGACCCTATCTACAACGACAGCAGAATGTGGCATAAGGAGGGACACTTGGGACTGAGACGATTGGTGAGATTGGGTGAGCAAATGCAGACCCTTTAAAGCAATAATGCATGGCACACATTCCATGGGTCCCAACTCTCCAGGTTGAAGGGAATATTACTACAGCTATAACATGTGCGGGAAACCTAGAGAACGGACACACTGTGAATACGAAAGGTTTCTAAAACTCAACGAATAGTCCCACTCTTGGTGCTCCGGTGTGACTTTCCGTCTGCTTTACTATCAACCTCCCAACTTGGAGAGACAGCCCCTTTAACCTCTTGGTTCGCACAGGTTGCCAATTTGGCAGAGGATGAAAGGGAAGAGGGAGAACCAATGAGAGAGTAGCTGTTAGGCATTTGGACGGGCACATATCACTGTAATTTCCCGGCTGGAAGAAGAATTAACCAAATTCTCAGCCATCCACCGGGAACCAGTATAGGTCCTGAGCCAAAATTTTGGACTTGCGGTCAGCTCACCAAAAACGAGTTGAAAAATGGAGCTCAGGGGCACAGCAATTCACAAACTGGCCGAGTAATAAAGGACAACTATCGTCCAAAAATCTGTTGAGGGAAGGCAACGAGGCGGACTTGAAAGCGAGGCAGAATAGCAGGAAACAGATTTCAAGAGGTACGTTGGAATCGCCTTTAAAGCACAGGAAGAGGGGCACAACTTCGACAATGATGCACTTGGCCAAAAAGGGCGTATGCGTTTTCTCCTGAATATATTCAGGAGAAAACGCATACGCCCTTTTTGGCTAAGCAAGCAAGCGGGCAATGCAAATCTGCACTACAAAGAAGTATCACTTCCCACCGGTCAAAAGGGACATCCACAAAATGTGTAAGAACAAGAAAGGCAAGACAGGCCCTGGAGAACAGGGAGCCTTGTTATGCTGATGGGCGGGATGTAAATTGCCAACTGCCTCTCTGGAAGAGTGCATTCTGTTCCCTAAAACAAGTAAAGAACAGAGCTACAGAGCCAAGGGCACTACCAGTCTAGGGAATATACCTTGGGAAAACTGAAAATCAATAAGACAGAGCCACCCCAAAATTTAGGGCTGCACTGCATACAAGGACCTCAACTTGGATACACCTTAAGTATCCCAGAAAATATAAACATGGTTCAAAAAATTGTGGTACTTACGTACGATGGAATATCCCTCAGCCATGAAATCAATGTCATAAGACCAGTAGCAGCAAAATGGGTGGATTCAGGTACGATGATTCTAAGTGAAATAAGTCACACAGAAAAAGAAACTTATCATAAGATATCACTTATGAAGATCCTGTAAACATGGCTACACTTGAACTGAGTTAGGAAAGAGAACAGTGTCTCACATTTAGAAAACACTCTTATACCTGCTTAAGGGGGAAGGAGAGGTGGGGTGATGCATAAAACCAGAGTTTGATATAAGCACAGGTACCGTTCCAAAAACCAACTATGGAATAGACAAGACCTACACCGTCCTCAGTGAAAGGGACTCAAAACCACATATTTCCCGCAGAGGAAAATATCTGACTAGTAAGAATCTTAAAACCTATGTATTGATATGTCTCTGTAAGGGAATCAAGTGTGTCTAGACTGGCATAAACATGGCAGCGAGAATCAGCTCAAACCCATTATAAAAAGGAATTTCAAAAACAAAACAAAAAAACTGGGAAATTCTTTACAATTCCTTCAGGGTCTCTGATGAAATCTGGAATGACCCTATCTACAACGACAGCTGGATGTGGCATAAGGAGGGACACTTGGGACTGAGACGATTGGTGAGATTGGGTGAGCAAATGCAGACCCTTTAAAGCAATAATGCATGGCACCCATTCCATGGGTCCGAACTCTCCAGGTTGAAGGGAATATTACTACAGCTATAACATGTGCAGGAAACCTAGAGAACGGACACACTGTGAATACGAAAGGTTTCTAAAACTCAACGCATAGTCCCTCTCCTGGTGCTCCGGTTTGACTTTCCGTCTGCTTTACTATCAACCTCCCAACTTGGAGAGACAGCCCCTTTAACCTCTTGGTTCGCACAGGTTGCCAATTTGGCAGAGGATGAAATGGAAGAGGGAGAACCAATGAGAGAGTAGCTGTTAGGCATTTGGACGGGCACATATCACTGTAATTTCCCGGCAGGAAGAAGAATTAACCAAATTCTCAGCAACCCACCGGGAACCAGTATAGGTCCTGAACCAAAAATTTGGACTTGCGGTCAGCTCACCAAAAACGAGTTGAAAAATGGAGCTCAGGGGCACAGCAATTCACAAACTGGCCGAGTAATAAAGGACAACTATCGTCCATAAATCTGTTGACGGAAGGCAACGAGGTGGACTTGAAAGCGAGGCAGAATAGCAGGAAACAGATTTCAAGAGGTACGTTGGAATCGCCTTTAAAGCACAGGAAGAGGGGCACAACTTCGACAATGACGCACTTGGCCAAAAAGGGCGTATGCGTTTTCTCCTGAATATATTCAGGAGAAAACGCATACGCCCTTTTTGGCCAAGCAAGCAAGCGGGCAATGCAAATCTGCACTACAAAGAAGTATCACTTCCCACCGGTCAAAAGGGACATCCACAAAATGTGTAAGAACAAGAAAGGCAAGACAGGCCCTGGAGAAGAGGGAGCCTTGTTATGCTGATGGGCGGGATGTAAATTGCCAACTGCCTCTCTGGAGGAGTGCATTCTGTTCCCTAAAACAAGTAAAGAACAGAGCTACAGAGCCAAGGGCACTACCAGTCTAGGGAATATACCTTGGGAAAACTGAAAATCAATAAGACCGAGCCACCCCAAAATTTAGGGCTGCACTGCATACAAGGACCTCAACTTGGATACACCTTAAGTATCCCAGAAAATATAAACATGGTTCAAAAAATTGTGGTACTTACGTACGATGGAATATCCCTCAGCCATGAAATCAATGTCATAAGACCAGTAGCAGCAAAATGGGTGGATTCAGGTACGATGATTCTAAGTGAAATAAGTCACACAGAAAAAGAAACTTATCATAAGATATCACTTATGAAGATCCTGTAAACATGGCTACACTTGAACTGAGTTAGGAAAGAGAACAGTGTCTCACATTTAGAAAACACTCTTATACCTGCTTAAGGGGGAAGGAGAGGTGGGGTGATGCATAAAACCAGAGTTTGATATAAGCACAGGTACCGTTCCAAAAACCAACTACGGAATAGACAAGACCTACACCGTCCTCAGTGAAAGGGACTCAAAACCCCATATTTCCCGCAGAGGAAAATATCTGACTAGTAAGAATCTTAAAACCTATGTATTGATATGTCTCCGTAAGGGAATCAAGTGTGTCTAGACTGGCATAAACATGGCAGCGAGAATCAGCTCAAAGCCACTATAAAAAGGAATTTCAAAAACAAAACAAAAAAACTGGGAAATTCTTTACAATTCCTTCAGGGTCTCTGATGAAATCTGGAATGACCCTATCTACAACGACAGCTGGATGTGGCATAAGGAGGGACACTTGGGACTGAGACGATTGGTGAGATTGGGTGAGCAAATGCAGACCCTTTAAAGCAATAATGCATGGCACCCATTCCATGGGTCCGAACTCTCCAGGTTGAAGGGAATATTACTACAGCTATAACATGTGCGGGAAACCTAGAGAACGGACACACTGTGAATACGAAAGGTTTCTAAAACTCAACGAATAGTCCCTCTCCTGGTGCTCCGGTTTGACTTTCCGTCTGCTTTACTATCAACCTCCCAACTTGGAGAGACAGCCCCTTTAACCTCTTGGTTCGCACAGGTTGCCAATTTGGCAGAGGATGAAAGGGAAGAGGGAGAACCAATGAGAGAGTAGCTGTTAGGCATTTGGACGGGCACATATCACTGTAATTTCCCGGCAGGAAGAAGAATTAACCAAATTCTCAGCCACCCACCGGGAACCAGTATAGGTCCTGGACCAAAATTTTGGACTTGCGGTCAGCTCACCAAAAACGAGTTGAAAAATGGAGCTCAGGGGCACAGCAATTCACAAACTGGCCGAGTAATAAAGGACAACTATCGTCCAAAAATCTGTTGAGGGAAGGCAACGAGGCTTACTTGAAAGCGAGGCAGAATAGCAGGAAACAGATTTCAAGAGGTACGTTGGAATTGCCTTTAAAGCACAGGAAGAGGGGCACAACTTCGACAATGATGCACTTGGCCAAAAAGGGCGTATGAGTTTTCTCCTGAATATATTCAGGAGAAAACGCATACGCCCTTTTTGGCCAAGCAAGCAAGCGGGCAATGCAAATCTGCACTACAAAGAAGTATCACTTCCCACCGGTCAAAAGGGACATCCACAAAATGTGTAAGAACAAGAAAGGCAAGACAGGCCCTGGAGAACATGGAGCCTTGTTATGCTGATGGGCGGGATGTAAATTGCCAACTGCCTCTCTGGAGGAGTGCATTCTGTTCCCTAAAGCAAGTAAAGAACAGAGCTACAGAGCCAAGGGCACTACCAGTCTAGGGAATATACCTTGGGAAAACTGAAAATCAATAAGACAGAGCCACCCCAAAATTTAGGGCTGCACTGCATACAAGGACCTCAACTTGGATACACCTTAAGTATCCCAGAAAATATAAACATGGTTCAAAAAATTGTGGTACTTACGTACGATGGAATATCCCTCAGCCATGAAATCAATGTCATAAGACCAGTAGCAGCAAAATGGGTGGATTCAGGTACGATGATTCTAAGTGAAATAAGTCACACAGAAAAAGAAACTTATCATAAGATATCACTTATGAAGATCCTGTAAACATGGCTACACTTGAACTGAGTTAGGAAAGAGAACAGTGTCTCACATTTAGAAAACACTCTTATACCTGCTTAAGGGGGAAGGAGAGGTGGGGTTATGCATAAAACCAGAGTTTGATATAAGCACAGGTACCGTTCCAAAAACCAACTATGGAATAGACAAGACCTACACCGTCCTCAGTGAAAGGGACTCAAAACCCCATATTTCCCGCAGAGGAAAATATCTGACTAGTAAGAATCTTAAAACCTATGTATAGATATGTCTCTGTAAGGGAATCAAGTGTGTCTAGACTGGCATAAACATGGCAGCGAGAATCAGCTCAAACCCACTATAAAAAGGAATTTCAAAAACAAAACAAAAAAACTGGGAAATTCTTTACAATTCCTTCAGGGTCTCTGATGAAATCTGGAATGACCCTATCTACAACGACAGCTGGATGTGGCATAAGGAGGGACACTTGGGACTGAGACGATTGGTGAGATTGGGTGAGCAAATGCAGACCCTTTAAAGCAATAATGCATGGCACCCATTCCATGGGTCCGAACTCTCCAGGTTGAAGGGAATATTACTACAGCTATAACATGTGCAGGAAACCTAGAGAACGGACACACTGTGAATACGAAAGGTTTCTATAACTCAACGCATAGTCCCTATCCTGGTGCTCCGGTTTGACTTTCCGTCTGCTTTACTATCAACCTCCCAACTTGGAGAGACAGCCCCTTTAATCTCTTGGTTCGCACAGGTTGCCAATTTGGCAGAGGATGAAATGGAAGAGGGAGAACCAATGAGAGAGTAGCTGTTAGGCATTTGGACGGGCACATATCACTGTAATTTCCCGGCAGGAAGAAGAATTAACCAAATTCTCAGCCACCCACCGGGAACCAGTATAGGTCCTGAACCAAAATTTTGGACTTGCGGTCAGCTCACCAAAAACGAGTTGAAAAATGGAGCTCAGGGGCACAGCAATTCACAAACTGGCCGAGTAATAAAGGACAACTATCGTCCAAAAATCTGTTGAGGGAAGGCAACGAGGCGGACTTGAAAGCGAGGCAGAATAGCAGGAAACAGATTTCAAGAGGTACGTTGGAATCGCCTTTAAAGCACAGGAAGAGGGGCACAACTTCGACAATGATGCACTTGGCCAAAAAGGGCGTATGCGTTTTCTCCTGAATATATTCAGGAGAAAACGCATACGCCCTTTTTGGCCAAGCAAGCAAGCGGGCAATGCAAATCTGCACTACAAAGAAGTATCACTTCCCACCGGTCAAAAGGGACATCCACAAAATGTGTAAGAACAAGAAAGGCAAGACAGGCCCTGGAGAACAGGGAGCCTTGTTATGCTGATGGGCGGGATGTAAATTGCCAACTGCCTCTCTGGAGGAGTGCATTCTGTTCCCTAAAACAAGTAAAGAACAGAGCTGCAGAGCCAAGGGCACTACCAGTCTAGGGAATATACCTTGGGAAAACTGAAAATCAATAAGACAGAGCCACCCCAAAATTTAGGGCTGCACTGCATACAAGGACCTCAACTTGGATACACCTTAAGTATCCCAGAAAATATAAACATGGTTCAAAAAATTGTGGTACTTACGTACGATGGAATATCCCTCAGCCATGAAATCAATGTCATAAGACCAGTAGCAGCAAAATGGGTGGATTCAGGTACGATGATTCTAAGTGAAATAAGTCACACAGAAAAAGAAACTTATCATAAGATATCACTTATGAAGATCCTGTAAACATGGCTACACTTGAACTGAGTTAGGAAAGAGAACAGTGTCTCACATTTAGAAAACACTCTTATACCTGCTTAAGGGGGAAGGAGAGGTGGGGTGATGCATAAAACCAGAGTTTGATATAAGCACAGGTACCGTTCCAAAAACCAACCATGGAATAGACAAGACCTACACCGTCCTCAGTGAAAGGGACTCAAAACCCCATATTTCCCGCAGAGAAAGTATCTGACTAGTAAGAATCTTAAAACCTATGTATTGATATGTCTCCGTAAGAGAATCAAGTGTTTCTAGACTGGCATAAACATGGCAGCGAGAATCAGCTCAAACCCACTATAAAAAGGAATTTCAAAAACAAAACAAAAAAACTGGGAAATTCTTTACAATTCCTTCAGGGTCTCTGATGAAAGCTGGAATGACCCTATCTACAACGACAGCTGGATGTGGCATAAGGAGGGACACTTGGGACTGAGATGATTGGTGAGATTGGGTGAGCAAATGCAGACACTTTAAAGCAATAATGCATGGCACCCATTCCATGGGTCCGAACTCTCCAGGTTGAAGGGAATATTACTACAGCTATAACATGTGCTGGAAACCTAGGGAATGGACACACTGTGAATACGAAAGGTTTCTAAAACTCAACGCATAGTCCCTCTCCTGGTGCTCCGGTTTGACTTTCCGTCTGCTTTACTATCAACCTCCCAAATTGGAGAGACAGCCCCTTTAACATCTTGGTTCGCACAGGTTGCCAATTTGGCAGAGGATGAAAGGGAAGAGGGAGAACCAATGAGAGAGTAGCTGTTAGGCATTTGGACGGGCACATATCACTGTAATTTCCCGGCAGGAAGAAGAATTAACCAAATTCTCAGCCACCCACCGGGAACCAGTATAGGTCCTGAACCAAAATTTTGGACTTGCGGTCAGCTCACCAAAAACGAGTTGAAAAATGGAGCTCAGGGGCACAGCAATTCACAAACTGGCCGAGTAATAAAGGACAACTATCGTCCAAAAATCTGTTGAGGGAAGGCAATGAGGCGGACTTGAAAGCGAGGCAGAATAGCAGGAAACAGATTTCAAGAGGTACGTTGGAATCGCCTTTAAAGCACAGGAAGAGGGGCACAACTTCGACAATGATGCACTTGGCCAAAAAGGGCGTATGCGTTTTCTCCTGAATATATTCAGGAGAAAACGCATACGCCCTTTTTGCAAAGCAAGCAAGCGGGCAATGCAAATCTGCACTACAAAGAAGTATCACTTCCCACCGGTCAAAGGGGACATCCACAAAATGTGTAAGAACAAGAAAGGCAAGACAGGCCCTGGAGAACAGGGAGCCTTGTTATGCTGATGGGCGGGATGTAAATTGCCAACTGCCTCTCTGGAGGAGTGCATTCTGTTCCCTAAAACAAGTAAAGAACAGAACTACAGAGCCAAGGGCACTACCATCTAGGGAATATACCTTGGGAAAACTGAAAATCAATAAGACATAGCCACCCCAAAATTTAGGGCTGCACTGCATACAAGGACCTCAACTTGGATACACCTTAAGTATCCCAGAAAATATAAACATGGTTCAAAAAATTGTGGTACTTACGTACGATGGAATATCCCTCAGCCATGAAATCAATGTCATAAGACCAGTAGCAGCAAAATGGGTGGATTCAGGTACGATGATTCTAAGTGAAATAAGTCACACAGAAAAAGAAACTTATCATAAGATATCACTTATGAAGATCCTGTAAACATGGCTACACTTGAACTGAGTTAGGAAAGAGAACAGTGTCTCACATTTAGAAAACACTCTTATACCTGCTTAAGGGGGAAGGAGAGGTGGGGTGATGCATAAAACCAGAGTTTGATATAAGCACAGGTACCGTTCCAAAAACCAACTATGGAATAGACAAGACCTACACCGTCCTCAGTGAAAGGGACTCAAAACCCCATATTTCCCGCACAGGAAAATATCTGACTAGTAAGAATCTTAAAACCTATGTATTGATATGACTCCGTAAGGGAATCAAGTGTGTCTAGACTGGCATAAACATGGCAGCGAGAATCAGCTCAAACCCACTATAAAAAGGAATTTCAAAAACAAAACAAAAAAACTGGGAAATTCTTTACAATTCCTTCAGGGTCTCTGATGAAAGCTGGAATGACCCTATCTACAACGACAGCTGGATGTGGCATAAGGAGGGACACTTGGGACTGAGACGATTGGTGAGATTGGGTGAGCAAATGCAGACCCTTTAAAGCAATAATGCATGGCACCCATTCCATGGGTCCGAACTCTCCAGGTTGAAGGGAATATTACTACAGCTATAACATTTGCAGGAAACCTAGAGAACGGACACACTGTGAATACGAAAGGTTTCTAAAACTCAACGCATAGTCCCTCTCCTGGTGCTCCGGTTTGACTTTCCGTCTGCTTTACTATCAACCTCCCAACTTGGAGAGACAGCCCCTTTAACCTCTTGGTTCGCACAGGTTGCCAATTTGGCAGAGGATGAAAGGGAAGAGGGAGAACCAATGAGAGAGTAGCTGTTAGGCATTTGGACGGGCACATATCACTGTAATTTCCCGGCAGGAAGAAGAATTAACCAAATTCTCAGCCACCCCCCGGGAACCAGTATAGGTCCTGAACCAAAATTTTGGACTTGCGGTCAGCTCACCAAAAACGAGTTGAAAAAAGGAGCTCAGGGGCACAGCAATTCACAAACTGGTCGAGTAATAAAGGACAACTATCGTCCAAAAATCTGTTGAGGGAAGGCAACGAGGCGGACTTGAAAGCGAGGCAGAATAGCAGGAAACAGATTTCAAGAGGTACGTTGGAATCGCCTTTAAAGCACAGGAAGAGGGGCACAACTTCGACAATGATGCACTTGGCCAAAAAGGGCGTATGCGTTTTCTCCTGAATATATTCAGGAGAAAACGCATACGCCCTTTTTGGCCAAGCAAGCAAGCGGGCAATGCAAATCTGCACTACAAAGAAGTATCACTTCCCACCGGTCAAAAGGGACATCCACAAAATGTGTAAGAACAAGAAAGGCAAGACAGGCCCTCGAGAACAGGGAGCCTTGTTATGCTGATGGGCGGGATGTAAATTGCCAACTGCCTCTCTGGAGGAGTGCATTCTGTTCCCTACAACAAGTAAAGAACAGAGCTACAGAGCCAAGGGCACTACCAGTCTAGGGAATATACCTTGGGAAAACTGAAAATCAATAAGACAGAGCCACCCCAAAATTTAGGGCTGCACTGCATACAAGGACCTCAACTTGGATACACCTTAAGTATCCCAGAAAATATAAACATGGTTCAAAAAATTGTGGTACTTACGTACGATGGAATATCCCTCAGCCATGAAATCAATGTCATAAGACCAGTAGCAGCAAAATGGGTGGATTCAGGTACGATGATTCTAAGTGAAATAAGTCACACAGAAAAAGAAACTTATCATAAGATATCACTTATGAAGATCCTGTAAACATGGCTACACTTGAACTGAGTTAGGAAAGAGAACAGTGTCTCACATTTAGAAAACACTCCTATACATGCTTAAGGGGGAAGGAGAGGTGGGGTGATGCATAAAACCAGAGTTTGATATAAGCACAGGTACCGTTCCAAAAACCAACTATGGAATAGACAAGACCTACACCGTCCTCAGTGAAAGGGACTCAAAACCCCATATTTCCCGCAGAGGAAAATATCTGACTAGTAAGAATCTTAAAACCTATGTATTGATATGTCTCCGTAAGGGAATCAAGTGTGTCTAGACTGGCATAAACATGGCAGCGAGAATCAGCTCAAACCCACTATAAAAAGGAATTTCAAAAACAAAACAAAAAAACTGGGAAATTCTTTACAATTCCTTCAGGGTCTCTGATGAAAGCTGGAATGACCCTATCTACAACGATAGCTGGATGTGGCATAAGGAGGGACACTTGGGACTGAGATGATTGGTGAGATTGGGTGAGCAAATGCAGACCCTTTAAAGCAATAATGCATGGCACCCATTCCATGGGTCCGAACTCTCCAGGTTGAAGGGAATATTACTACAGCTATAACATGTGCTGGAAACCTAGGGAACGGACACACTGTGAATACGAAAGGTTTCTAAAACTCAACGCATAGTCCCTCTCCTGGTGCTCCGGTTTGACTTTCCGTCTGCTTTACTATCAACCTCCCAACTTGGAGAGACAGCCCCTTTAACATCTTGGTTCGCACAGGTTGCCAATTTGGCAGAGGATGAAAGGGAAGAGGGAGAACCAATGAGAGAGTAGCTGTTAGGCATTTGGACGGGCACATATCACTGTAATTTCCCGGCAGGAAGAAGAATTAACCAAATTCTCAGCCACCCACCGGGAACCAGTATAGGTCCTGAACCAAAATTTTGGACTTGCGGTCAGCTCACCAAAAACGAGTTGAAAAATGGAGCTCAGGGGCACAGCAATTCACAAACTGGCCGAGTAATAAAGGACAACTATCGTCCAAAAATCTGTTGAGGGAAGGCAATGAGGCGGACTTGAAAGCGAGGCAGAATAGCAGGAAACAGATTTCAAGAGGTACGTTGGAATCGCCTTTAAAGCACAGGAAGAGGGGCACAACTTCGACAATGATGCACTTGGCCAAAAAGGGCGTATGCGTTTTCTCCTGAATATATTCAGGAGAAAACGCATACGCCCTTTTTGGCCAAGCAAGCAAGCGGGCAATGCAAATCTGCACTACAAAGAAGTATCACTTCCCACCGGTCAAAGGGGACATCCACAAAATGTGTAAGAACAAGAAAGGCAAGACAGGCCCTGGAGAACAGGGAGCCTTGTTATGCTGATGGGTGGGATGTAAATTGCCAACTGCCTCTCTGGAGGAGTGCATTCTGTTCCCTACAACAAGTAAAGAACAGAGCTACAGAGCCAAGGGCACTACCAGTCTAGGGAATATACCTTGGGAAAACTGAAAATCAATAAGACAGAGCCACCCCAAAATTTAGGGCTGCAGTGCATACAAGGATCTCAACTTGGATACACCTTAAGTATCCCAGAAAATATAAACATGTTTCAAAAAATTGTGGTACTTACGTACGATGGAATATCCCTCAGCCATGAAATCAATGTCATAAGACCAGTAGCAGCAAAATGGGTGGATTCAGGTACGATGATTCTAAGTGAAATAAGTCACAGAGAAAAAGAAACTTATCATAAGATATCACTTATGAAGATCCTGTAAACATGGCTACACTTGAACTGAGTTAGGAAAGAGAACAGTGACTCACATTTAGAAAACACTCTTATACCTGCTTAAGGGGGAAGGAGAGGTGGGGTGATGCATAAAACCAGAGTTTGATATAAGCACAGGTACCGTTCCAAAAACCAACTATGGAATAGACAAGACCTACACCGTCCTCAGCGAAAGGGACTCAAAACCCCATATTTCCCGCAGAGGAAAATATCTGACTAGTAACAATCTTAAAACCTATGTATTGATATGTCTCCATAAGGGAATCAAGTGTGTCTAGACTGGCATAAACATGGCAGCGAGAATCAGCTCAAACCCACTATAAAAAGGAATTTCAAAAACAAAACAAAAAAACTGGGAAATTCTTTACAATTCCTTCAGGGTCTCTGATGAAAGCTGGAATGACCCTATCTACAACGACAGCTGGATGTGGCATAAGGAGGGACACTTGGGACTGAGACGATTGGTGAGATTGGGTGAGCAAATGCAGACCCTTTAAAGCAATAATGCATGGCACCCATTCCATGGGTCCGAACTCTCCAGGTTGAAGGGAATATTACTACAGCTATAACATGTGCGGGAAACCTAGGGAACGGACACACTGTGAAAACGAAAGGTTTCTAAAACTCAACGAATAATCCCACTCCTGGTGCTCCGGTTTGACTTTCCGTCTGCTTTACTATCAACCTCCCAACTTGGAGAGACAGCCCCTTTAACCTCTTGGTTCGCACAGGTTGCCAATTTGGCAGAGGATGAAAGGGAAGAGGGAGAACCAATGAGAGAGTAGCTGTTAGGCATTTGGACGGGCACATATCACTGTAATTTCCCGGCAGGAAGAAGAATTAACCAAATTCTCAGCCACCCACCGGGAACCAGTATAGGTCCTGAGCCAAAATTTTGGACTTGCGGTCAGCTCACCAAAAACGAGTTGAAAAATGGAGCTCAGGGGCACAGCAATTCACAAACTGGCCGAGTAATAACGGACAACTATCATCCAAAAATCTGTTGAGGGAAGGCAACGAGGCGGACTTGAAAGCGAGGCAGAATAGCAGGAAACAGATTTCAAGAGGTACGTTGGAATCGCCTTTAAAGCACAGGAAGAGGGGCACAACTTCGACAATGATGCACTTGGCCAAAAAGGGCGTATGCGTTTTCTCCTGAATATATTCAGGAGAAAACGCATACGCCCTTTTTGGCCAAGCAAGCAAGCGGGCAATGCAAATCTGCACTACAAAGAAGTATCACTTCCCACCGGTCAAAAGGGACATCCACAAAATGTGTAAGAACAAGAAAGGCAAGACAGGCCCTGGAGAACAGGGAGCCTTGTTATGCTGATGGTCGGGATGTAAATTGCCAACTGCCTCTCTGGAGGAGTGCATTCTGTTCCCTACAACAAGTAAAGAACAGAGCTACAGAGCCAAGGGCACTACCAGTCTAGGGAATATACCTTGGGAAAACTGAAAATCAATAAGACAGAGCCACCCCAAAATTTAGGGCTGCACTGCATACAAGGACCTCAACTTGGATACACCTTAAGTATCCCAGAAAATATAAACATGGTTCAAAAAATTGTGGTACTTACGTACGATGGAATATCCCTCAGCCATGAAATCAATGTCATAAGACCAGTAGCAGCAAAATGGGTGGATTCAGGTACGATGATTCTAAGTGAAATAAGTCACACAGAAAAAGAAACTTATCATAAGATATCACTTATGAAGATCCTGTAAACATGGCTACACTTGAACTGAGTTAGGAAAGAGAACAGTGTCTCACATTTAGAAAACACTCTTATACCTGCTTAAGGGGGAAGGAGAGGTGGGGTGATGCATAAAACTAGAGTTTGATATAAGCACAGGTACCGTTCCAAAAACCAACTATGGAATAGACAAGACCTACACCGTCCTCAGTGAAAGGGACTCAAAACCCCATATTTCCCGCAGAGGAAAATATCTGACTAGTAAGAATCTTAAAACCTATGTATTGATATGTCTCCGTAAGGGAATCAAGTGTGTCTAGACTGGCATAAACATGGGAGCGAGAATCAGCTCAAACCCACTATAAAAAGGAATTTCAAAAACAAAACAAAAAAACTGGGAAATTCTTTACAATTCCTTCAGGGTCTCTGATGAAATCTGGAATGACCCTATCTACAACGACAGCTGGATGTGGCATAAGGAGGGACACTTGGGACTGAGACGATTGGTGAGATTGGGTGAGCAAATGCAGACCCTTTAAAGCAATAATGCATGGCACCCATTCCATTGGTCCGAACTCTCCAGGTTGAAGGGAATATTACTACAGCTATAACATATGCAGGAAACCTAGAGAACGGACACACTGTGAATACGAAAGGTTTCTAAAACTCAACGCATAGTCCCTCTCCTGGTGCTCCGGTTTGACTTTCCGTCTGCTTTACTATCAACCTCCCAACTTGGAGAGACAGCCCCTTTAACCTCTTGGTTCGCACAGGTTGCCAATTTGGCAGAGGATGAAAGGGAAGAGTGAGAACCAATGAGAGAGTAGCTGTTAGGCATTTGGACGGGCACATATCACTGTAATTTACTGGCAGGAAGAAGAATTAACCAAATTCTCAGCCACCCACCGGGAACCAGTATTGGTCCTGAACCAAAATTTTGGACTTGCGGTCAGCTCACCAAAAACGAGTTGAAAAATGGAGCTCAGGGGCACAGCAATTCACAAACTGGCCGAGTAATAAAGGACAACTATCGTCCAAAAATCTGTTGAGGGAAGGCAATGAGGCGGACTTGAAAGCGAGGCAGAATAGCAGGAAACAGATTTCAAGAGGTACGTTGGAATCGCCTTTAAAGCACAGGAAGAGGGGCACAACTTCGACAATGATGCACTTGGCCAAAAAGGGCGTATGCGTTTTCTCCTGAATATATTCAGGAGAAAACGCATACGCCCTTTTTGGCCAAGCAAGCAAGCGGGCAATGCAAATCTGCACTAAAAAGAAGTATCACTTCCCACCGGTCAAAGGGGACATCCACAAAATGTGTAAGAACAAGAAAGGCAAGACAGGCCCTGGAGAACAGGGAGCCTTGTTATGCTGATGGGCGGGATGTAAATTGCCAACTGCCTCTCTGGAGGAGTGCATTCTGTTCCCTACAACAAGTAAAGAACAGAGCTACAGAGCCAAGGGCACTACCAGTCTAGGGAATATACCTTGGGAAAACTGAAAATCAATAAGACAGAGCCACCCCAAAATTTAGGGCTGCACTGCATACAAGGACCTCAACTTGGATACACCTTAAGTATCCCAGAAAATATAAACATGGTTCAAAAACTTGTGGTACTTACGTACGATGGAATATCCCTCAGCCATGAAATCAATGTCATAAGACCAGTAGCAGCAAAATGGGTGGATTCAGGTACGATGATTCTAAGTGAAATAAGTCACACAGAAAAAGAAACTTATCATAAGATATCACTTATGAAGATCCTGTAAACATGGCTACACTTGAACTGAGTTAGGAAAGAGAACAGTGTCTCACATTTAGAAAACACTCCTATACCTGCTTAAGGGGGAAGGAGAGGTGGGGTGATGCATAAAACCAGAGTTTGATATAAGCACAGGTACCGTTCCAAAAACCAACTATGGAATAGACAAGACCTACACCGTCCTCAGTGAAAGGGACTCAAAACCCCATATTTCCCGCAGAGGAAAATATCTGACTAGTAAGAATCTTAAAACCTATGTATTGATATGTCTCCGTAAGGGAATCAAGTGTGTCTAGACTGGCATAAACATGGGAGCGAGAATCAGCTCAAACCCACTATAAAAAGGAATTTCAAAAACAAAACAAAAAAACTGGGAAATTCTTTACAATTCCTTCAGGGTCTCTGATGAAATCTGGAATGACCCTATCTACAACGACAGCTGGATGTGGCATAAGGAGGGACACTTGGGACTGAGACGATTGGTGAGATTGGGTGAGCAAATGCAGACCCTTTAAAGCAATAATGCATGGCACCCATTCCATGGGTCCGAACTCTCCAGGTTGAAGGGAATATTACTACAGCTATAACATTTGCAGGAAACCTAGAGAACGGACACACTGTGAATACGAAAGGTTTCTAAAACTCAACCCATAGTCCCTCTCCTGGTGCTCCGGTTTGACTTTCCGTCTGCTTTACTATCAACCTCCCAACTTGAAGAGACAGCCCCTTTAACCTCTTGGTTCGCACAGGTTGCCAATTTGGCAGAGGATGAAAGGGAAGAGGGAGAACCAATGAGAGAGTAGCTGTTAGGCATTTGGACGGGCACATATCACTGTAATTTCCCGGCAGGAAGAAGAATTAACCAAATTCTCAGCCACCCACCCGGAACCAGTATAGGTCCTGAACCAAAATTTTGGACTTGCGGTCAGCTCACCAAAAACGAGTTGAAAAATGGAGCTCAGGGGCACAGCAATTCACAAACTGGCCGAGTAATAAAGGACAACTATCGTCCAAAAATCTGTTGAGGGAAGGCAACGAGGCGGACTTGAAAGCGAGGCAGAATAGCAGGAAACAGATTTCAAGAGGTACGTTGGAATCGCCTTTAAAGCACAGGAAGAGGGGCACAACTTCGACAATGATGCACTTGGCCAAAAAGGGCGTATGCGTTTTCTCCTGAATATATTCAGGAGAAAACGCATACGCCCTTTTTGGCCAAGCAAGCAAGCGCAAGCGGGCAATGCAAATCTGCACTACCAAGAAGTATCACTTCCCACCGGTCAAAGGGGACATCCACAAAATGTGTAACAAAAAGAAAGGCAAGACAGGCCCTGGAGAACAGGGAGCCTTGTTATGCTGATGGGCGGGATGTAAATTGCCAACTGCCTCTCTGGAGGAGTGCATTCTGTTCCCTAAAACAAGTAAAGAACAGAGCCAAGGGCACTACCAGTCTAGGGAATATACCTTGGGAAAACTGAAAATCAATAAGACAGAGCCACCCCAAAATTTAGGGCTGCACTGCATACAAGGATCTCAACTTGGATACACCTTAAGTATCCCAGAAAATATAAACATGGTTCAAAAAATTGTGGTACTTACGTACGATGGAATATCCCTCAGCCATGAAATCAATGTCATAAGACCAGTAGCAGCAAAATGGGTGGATTCAGGTACGATGATTCTAAGTGAAATAAGTCACACAGAAAAAGAAACTTATCATAAGATATCACTTATGAAGATCCTGTAAACATGGCTACACTTGAACTGAGTTAGGAAAGAGAACAGTGTCTCACATTTAGAAAACACTCTTATACCTGCTTAAGGGGGAAGGAGAGGTGGGGTGATGCATAAAACCAGAGTTTGATATAAGCACAGGTACCGTTCCAAAAACCAACTATGGAATAGACAAGACCTACACCGTCCTCAGTGAAAGGGACTCAAAACCCCATATTTCCCGCAGAGGAAAATATCTGACTAGTAAGAATCTTAAAACCTATGTATTGATATGTCTCCGTAAGGGAATCAAGTGTGTCTAGACTGGCATAAACATGGGAGCGAGAATCAGCTCAAACCCACTATAAAAAGGAATTTCAAAAACAAAACAAAAAAACTGGGAAATTCTTTACAATTCCTTCAGGGTCTCTGATGAAATCTGGAATGACCCTATCTACAACGACAGCTGGATGTGGCATAAGGAGGGACACTTGGGACTGAGACGATTGGTGAGATTGGGTGAGCAAATGCAGACCCTTTAAAGCAATAATGCATGGCACCCATTCCATGGGTCCGAACTCTCCAGGTTGAAGGGAATATTACTACAGCTATAACATTTGCAGGAAACCTAGAGAACGGACACACTGTGAATACGAAAGGTTTCTAAAACTCAACCCATAGTCCCTCTCCTGGTGCTCCGGTTTGACTTTCCGTCTGCTTTACTATCAACCTCCCAACTTGAAGAGACAGCCCCTTTAACCTCTTGGTTCGCACAGGTTGCCAATTTGGCAGAGGATGAAAGGGAAGAGGGAGAACCAATGAGAGAGTAGCTGTTAGGCATTTGGACGGGCACATATCACTGTAATTTCCCGGCAGGAAGAAGAATTAACCAAATTCTCAGCCACCCACCCGGAACCAGTATAGGTCCTGAACCAAAATTTTGGACTTGCGGTCAGCTCACCAAAAACGAGTTGAAAAATGGAGCTCAGGGGCACAGCAATTCACAAACTGGCCGAGTAATAAAGGACAACTATCGTCCAAAAATCTGTTGAGGGAAGGCAACGAGGCGGACTTGAAAGCGAGGCAGAATAGCAGGAAACAGATTTCAAGAGGTACGTTGGAATCGCCTTTAAAGCACAGGAAGAGGGGCACAACTTCGACAATGATGCACTTGGCCAAAAAGGGCGTATGCGTTTTCTCCTGAATATATTCAGGAGAAAACGCATACGCCCTTTTTGGCCAAGCAAGCAAGCGCAAGCGGGCAATGCAAATCTGCACTACAAAGAAGTATCACTTCCCACCGGTCAAAGGGGACATCCACAAAATGTGTAACAAAAAGAAAGGCAAGACAGGCCCTGGAGAACAGGGAGCCTTGTTATGCTGATGGGCGGGATGTAAATTGCCAACTGCCTCTCTGGAGGAGTGCATTCTGTTCCCTAAAACAAGTAAAGAACAGAGCCAAGGGCACTACCAGTCTAGGGAATATACCTTGGGAAAACTGAAAATCAATAAGACAGAGCCACCCCAAAATTTAGGGCTGCACTGCATACAAGGATCTCAACTTGGATACACCTTAAGTATCCCAGAAAATATAAACATGGTTCAAAAAATTGTGGTACTTACGTACGATGGAATATCCCTCAGCCATGAAATCAATGTCATAAGACCAGTAGCAGCAAAATGGGTGGATTCAGGTACGATGATTCTAAGTGAAATAAGTCACACAGAAAAAGAAACTTATCATAAGATATCACTTATGAAGATCCTGTAAACATGGCTACACTTGAACTGAGTTAGGAAAGAGAACAGTGTCTCACATTTAGAAAACACTCTTATACCTGCTTAAGGGGGAAGGAGAGGTGGGGTGATGCATAAAACCAGAGTTTGATATAAGCACAGGTACCGTTCCAAAAACCAACTATGGAATAGACAAGACCTACACCGTCCTCAGTGAAAGGGACTCAAAACCCCATATTTCCCGCAGAGGAAAATATCTGACTAGTAAGAATCTTAAAACCTATGTATTGATATGTCTCCGTAAGGGAATCAAGTGTGTCTAGACTGGCATAAACATGGCAGCGAGAATCAGCTCAAACCCACTATAAAAAGGAATTTCAAAAACAAAACAAAAAAACTGGGAAATTCTTTACAATTCCTTCAGGGTCTCTGATGAAAGCTGGAATGACCCTATCTACAACGACAGCTGGATGTGGCATAAGGAGGGACACTTGGGACTGAGACGATTGGTGAGATTGGGTGAGCAAATGCAGACCCTTTAAAGCAATAATGAATGGCACCCATTCCATGGGTCCGAACTCTCCAGGTTGAAGGGAATATTACTACAGCTATAACATGTGCGGGAAACCTAGAGAACGGACACACTGTGAATATGAAAGTGTTCTAAAACTCAACGAATAAACCCTCTCCTGGTGCTCCGGATTGACTTTCCGGCTGCTTTACTATCAACCTCCCAACTTGGAGAGACAGCCCCTTTAACCTCTTGGTTCGCACAGGTTGCCAATTTGGCAGAGGATGAAAGGGAAGAGGGAGAACCAATGAGAGAGTAGCTGTTAGGCATTTGGACGGGCACATATCACTGTAATTTCCCGGCAGGAAGAAGCATTAACCAAATTCTCAGCCACCCACCGGGAACCAGTATAGGTCCTGAACCAAAATTTTGGACTTGCGGTCAGCTCACCAAAAACGAGTTGAAAAATGGAGCTCAGGGGCACAGCAATTCACAAACTGGCCGAGTAATAAAGGACAACTATCGTCCAAAAATCTGTTGAGGGAAGGCAACGAGGCGGACTTGAAAGCGAGGCAGAATAGCAGGAAACAGATTTCAAGAGGTACGTTGGAATCGCCTTTAAAGCACAGGAAGAGGGGCACAACTTCGACAATGATGCACTTGGCCAAAAAGGGCGTATGCGTTTTCTCCTGAATATATTCAGGAGAAAACGCATACGCCCTTTTTGGCCAAGCAAGCAAGCGCAAGCGGGCAATGCAAATCTGCACTACAAAGAAGTATCACTTCCCACCGGTCAAAGGGGACATCCACAAAATGTGGAACAAAAAGAAAGGCAAGACAGGCCCTGGAGAACAGGGAGCCTTGTTATGCTGATGGGCGGGATGTAAATTGCCAACTGCCTCTCTGGAGGAGTGCATTCTGTTCCCTAAAACAAGTAAAGAACAGAGCCAAGGGCACTACCAGTCTAGGGAATATACCTTGGGAAAACTGAAAATCAATAAGACAGAGCCACCCCAAAATTTAGGGCTGCACTGCATACAAGGATCTCAACTTGGATACACCTTAAGTATCCCAGAAAATATAAACATGGTTCAAAAAATTGTGGTACTTACGTACGATGGAATATCCCTCAGCCATGAAATCAATGTCATAAGACCAGTAGCAGCAAAATGGGTGGATTCAGGTACGATGATTCTAAGTGAAATAAGTCACACAGAAAAAGAAACTTATCATAAGATATCACTTATGAAGATCCTGTAAACATGGCTACACTTGAACTGAGTTAGGAAAGAGAACAGTGTCTCACATTTAGAAAACACTCTTATACCTGCTTAAGGGGGAAGGAGAGGTGGGGTGATGCATAAAACCAGAGTTTGATATAAGCACAGGTACCGTTCCAAAAACCAACTATGGAATAGACAAGACCTACACCGTCCTCAGTGAAAGGGACTCAAAACCCCATATTTCCCGCAGAGGAAAATATCTGACTAGTAAGAATCTTAAAACCTATGTATTGATATGTCTCCGTAAGGGAATCAAGTGTGTCTAGACTGGCATAAACATGGCAGCGAGAATCAGCTCAAACCCACTATAAAAAGGAATTTCAAAAACAAAACAAAAAAACTGGGAAATTCTTTACAATTCCTTCAGGGTCTCTGATGAAAGCTGGAATGACCCTATCTACAACGACAGCTGGATGTGGCATAAGGAGGGACACTTGGGACTGAGACGATTGGTGAGATTGGGTGAGCAAATGCAGACCCTTTAAAGCAATAATGCATGGCACCCATTCCATGGGTCCGAACTCTCCAGGTTGAAGGGAATATTACTACAGCTATAACATGTGCGGGAAACCTAGAGAACGGACACACTGTGAATATGAAAGTGTTCTAAAACTCAACGAATAAACCCTCTCCTGGTGCTCCGGATTGACTTTCCGGCTGCTTTACTATCAACCTCCCAACTTGGAGAGACAGCCCCTTTAACCTCTTGGTTCGCACAGGTTGCCAATTTGGCAGAGGATGAAAGGGAAGAGGGAGAACCAATGAGAGAGTAGCTGTTAGGCATTTGGACGGGCACATATCACTGTAATTTCCCGGCAGGAAGAAGAATTAACCAAATTCTCAGCCACCCACCGGGAACCAGTATAGGTCCTGAACCAAAATTTTGGACTTGCGGTCAGCTCACCAAAAACGAGTTGAAAAATGGAGCTCAGGGGCACAGCAATTCACAAACTGGCCGAGTAATAAAGGACAACTATCGTCCAAAAATCTGTTGAGGGAAGGCAACGAGGCGGACTTGAAAGCGAGGCAGAATAGCAGGAAACAGATTTCAAGAGGTACGTTGGAATCGCCTTTAAAGCACAGGAAGAGGGGCACAACTTCGACAATGATGCACTTGGCCAAAAAGGGCGTATGCGTTTTCTCCTGAATATATTCAGGAGAAAACGCATACGCCCTTTTTGGCCAAGCAAGCAAGCGGGCAATGCAAATCTGCACTACAAAGAAGTATCACTTCCCACCGGTCAAAAGGGACATCCACAAAATGTGTAAGAACAGGAAAGGCAAGACAGGCCCTGGAGAACAGGGAGCCTTGTTATGCTGATTGGCGGGATGTAAATTGCCAACTGCCTCTCTGGAGGAGTGCATTCTGTTCCCTACAACAAGTAAAGAACAGAGCTACAGAGCCAAGGGCACTACCAGTCTAGGGAATATACCTTGGGAAAACTGAAAATCAATAAGACAGAGCCACCCCAAAATTTAGGGCTGCACTGCATACAAGGACCTCAACTTGGATACACCTTAAGTATCCCAGAAAATATAAACATGGTTCAAAAAATTGTGGTACATACGTACGATGGAATATCCCTCAGCCATGAAATCAATGTCATAAGACCAGTAGTAGCAAAATGGGTGGATTCAGGTACGATGATTCTAAGTGAAATAAGTCACACAGAAAATGAAACTTATCATAAGATATCACTTATGAAGATCCTGTAAACATGGCTACACTTGAACTGAGTTAGGAAAGAGAACAGTGTCTCACATTTAGAAAACACTCTTATACCTGCTTAAGGGGGAAGGAGAGGTGGGGTGATGCATAAAACCAGAGTTTGATATAAGCACAGGTACCGTTCCAAAAACCAACTATGGAATAGATAAGACCTACACCGTCCTCAGTGAAAGGGACTCAAAACCCCATATTTCCCGCAGAGGAAAGTATCTGACTAGTAAGAATCTTAAAACCTATGTATTGATATGTCTCCATAAGGGAATCAAGTGTGTCTAGACTGGCATAAACATGGCAGCGAGAATCAGCTCAAACCCACTATAAAAAGGAATTTCAAAAACAAAACAAAAAAACTGGGAAATTCTTTACAATTCCTTCAGGGTCTCTGATGAAAGCTGGAATGACCCTATCTACAACGACAGCTGGATGTGGCATAAGGAGGGACACTTGGGACTGAGATGATTGGTGAGGTTGGGTGAGCAAATGCAGACCCTTTAAAGCAATAATGCATGGCACCCATTCCATGGGTCCGAACTCTCCAGGTTGAAGGGAATATTACTACAGCTATAACATGTGCGGGAAACCTAGGGAACGGACACACTGTGAATACGAAAGGTTTCTAAAACTCAACACATAGTCCCTCTCCTGGTGCTCCGGTTTGACTTTCCGTCTGCTTTACTATCAACCTCCCAACTTGGAGAGACAGCCCCTTTAACCTCTTGGTTCGCACAGGTTGCCAATTTGGCAGAGGATGAAAGGGAAGAGGGAGAACCAATGAGAGAGTAGCTGTTAGGCATTTGGACGGGCACATATCACTGTAATTTCCCGGCAGGAAGAAGCATTAACCAAATTCTCAGCCACCCACCGGGAACCAGTATAGGTCCTGAACCAAAATTTTGGACTTGCGGTCAGCTCACCAAAAAAGAGTTGAAAAATGGAGCTCAGGGGCACAGCAATTCACAAACTGGCCGAGTAATAAAGGACAACTATCGTCCAAAAATCTGTTGAGGGAAGGCAACGAGGCAGACTTGAAAGCGAGGCAGGATAGCAGGAAACAGATTTCAAGAGGTACGTTGGAATTGACTTTAAAGCACAGGAAGAGGGGCACAACTTCGACAATGATGCACTTGGCCAAAATGGGCGTATGCGTTTTCTCCTGAATATATTCAGGAGAAAACGCATACGCCCTTTTTGGCCAAACAAGCAAGCGGGCAATGCAAATCTGCACTACAAAGAAGTATCACTTCCCACCGGTCAAAAGGGACATCCACAAAATGTGTAAGAACCAGAAAGGCAAGACAGGCCCTGGAGAACAGGGAGCCTTGTTATGCTGATGGGCGGGATGTAAATTGCCAACTGCCTCTCTGGAGGAGTGCATTCTGTTCCCTAAAACAAGTAAACAACAGAGCTACAGAGCCAAGGGCACTACCAGTCTAGGGAATATACCTTGGGAAAACTGAAAATCAATAAGACACAGCCACCCCAAAATTTAGGGCTGCACTGCATACAAGGACCTCAACTTGGATACACCTTAAGTATCCCAGAAAATATAAACATGGTTCAAAAAATTGTGGTACTTACGTACGATGGAATATCCCTCAGCCATGAAATCAATGTCATAAGACCAGTAGCAGCAAAATGGGTGGATTCAGGTACGATGATTCTAAGTGAAATAAGTCACACAGAAAAAGAAACTTATCATAAGATATCACTTATGAAGATCCTGTAAACATGGCTACACTTGAACTGAGTTAGGAAAGAGAACAGTGTCTCACATTTAGAAAACACTCTTATACCTGTTTAAGGGGGAAGGAGAGGTGCGGTGATGCATAAAACCAGAGTTTGATATAAGCACAGGTACCGTTCCAAAAACCAACTATGGAATAGACAAGACCTACACCGTCCTCAGTGAAAGGGACTCAAAACCCCATATTTCCCGCAGAGGAAAATATCTGACTAGTAAGAATCTTAAAACCTATGTATAGATATGTCTCCGTAAGGGAATCAAGTGTGTCTAGACTGGCATAAACATGGCAGCGAGAATCAGCTCAAACCCACTATAAAAAGGAATTTCAAAAACAAAACAAAAAAACTGGGAAATTCTTTACAATTCCTTCAGGGTCTCTGATGAAAGCTGGAATGACCCTATCTACAACGACAGCTGGATGTGGCATAAGGAGGGACACTTGGGACTGAGACGATTGGTGAGATTGGGTGAGCAAATGCAGACCCTTTAAAGCAATAATGCATGGCACCCATTCCATGGGTCCGAACTCTCCAGGTTGAAGGGAATATTACTACAGCTATAACATGTGCGGGAAACCTAGAGAACGGACACACTGTGAATACGAAAGGTTTCTAAAACTCAACGAATAGTCCCTCTCCTGGTGCTCCGGTTTGACTTTCCGTCTGCTTTACTATCAACCTCCCAACTTGGAGAGACAGCCCCTTTAACCTCTTGGTTCGCACAGGTTGCCAATTTGGCAGAGGATGAAAGGGAAGAGGGAGAACCAATGAGAGAGTAGCTGTTAGGCATTTGGACGGGCACATATCACTGTAATTTCCTGGCAGGAAGAAGAATTAACCGAATTCTCAGCCACCCACCGGGAACCAGTATAGGTCCTGAGCCAAAATTTTGGACTTGCGGTCAGCTCTCCAAAAACGAGTTGAAAAATGGAGCTCAGGGACACAGCAATTCACAAACTGGCCGAGTAATAAAGGACACCTATCGTCCAAAAATCTGTTGACGGAAGGCAACGAGGCGGACTTGAAAGCGAGGCAGAATAGCAGGAAACAGATTTCAAGAGGTACGTTGGAATCGCCTTTAAAGCACAGGAAGAGGGGCACAACTTCGACAATGATGCACTTGGCCAAAAAGGGCGTATGCGTTTTCTCCTGAATATATTCAGGAGAAAACGCATACGCCCTTTTTGGCCAAGCAAGCAAGCGGGCAATGCAAATCTGCACTACAAAGAAGTATCACTTCCCACCGGTCAAAAGGGACATCCACAAAATGTGTAAGAACCAGAAAGGCAAGACAGGCCCTGGAGAACAGGGAGCCTTGTTATGCTGATGGGCGGGATGTAAATTGCCAACTGCCTCTCTGGAGGAGTGCATTCTGTTCCCTAAAACAAGTAAAGAACAGAGCTACAGAGCCAAGAGCACTACCAGTCTAGGGAATATACCTTGGGAAAACTGAAAATCAATAAGACAGAGCCACCCCAAAATTTAGGGCTGCACTGCATACAAGGACCTCAACTTGGATACACCTTAAGTATCCCAGAAAATATAAACATGGTTCAAAAAATTGTGGTACTTACGTACGATGGAATATCCCTCAGCCATGAAATCAATGTCATAAGACCAGTAGCAGCAAAATGGGTGGATTCAGGTACGATGATTCTAAGTGAAATAAGTCACACAGAAAAAGAAACTTATCATAAGATATCACTTATGAAGATCCTGTAAACATGGCTACACTTGAACTGAGTTAGGAAAGAGAACAGTGTCTCACATTTAGAAAACACTCTTATACCTGTTTAAGGGGGAAGGAGAGGTGGGGTGATGCATAAAACCAGAGTTTGATATAAGCACAGGTACCGTTCCAAAAACCAACTATGGAATAGACAAGACCTACACCGTCCTCAGTGAAAGGGACTCAAAACCCCATATTTCCCGCAGAGGAAAATATCTGACTAGTAAGAATCTTAAAACCTATGTATTGATATGTCTCCGTAAGGGAATCAAGTGTGTCTAGACTGGCATAAACATGGCAGCGAGAATCAGCTCAAACCCACTATAAAAAGGAATTTCAAAAACAAAACAAAAAAACTGGGAAATTCTTTACAATTCCTTCAGGGTCTCTGATGAAAGCTGGAATGACCCTATCTACAACGACAGCTGGATGTGGCATAAGGAGGGACACTTGGGACTGAGAGGATTGGTGAGATTGGGTGAGCAAATGCAGACCCTTTAAAGCAATAATGCATGGCACCCATTCCATGGGTCCGAACTCTCCAGGTTGAAGGGAATATTACTACAGCTATAACATGTGCGGGAAACCTAGAGAACGGACACACTGTGAATACGAAAGGTTTCTAAAACTCAACGAATAGTCCCTCTCCTGGTGCTCCGGTTTGACTTTCCGTCTGCTTTACTATCAACCTCCCAACTTGGAGAGACAGCCCCTTTAACCTCTTGGTTCGCACAGGTTGCCAATTTGGCAGAGGATGAAAGGGAAGAGGGAGAACCAATGAGAGAGTAGCTGTTAGGCATTTGGACGGGCACATATCACTGTAATTTCCCGGCAGGAAGAAGAATTAACCAAATTCTCAGCCACCCACCGGGAACCAGTATAGGTCGTGAACCAGAATTTTGGACTTGCGGTCAGCTCACCAAAAACGAGTTGAAAAATGGAGCTCAGGGGCACAGCAATTCACAAACTGGCCGAGTAATAAAGGACAACTATCGTCCAAAAATCTGTTGAGGGAAGGCAACGAGGCGGACTTGAAAGCGAGGCAGAATAGCAGGAAACAGATTTCAAGAGGTACGTTGGAATCGCCTTTAAAGCACAGGAAGAGGGGCACAACTTCGACAATGATGCACTTGGCCAAAAAGGGCGTATGCGTTTTCTCCTGAATATATTCAGGAGAAAACGCATACGCCCTTTTTGGCCAAGCAAGCAAGCGGGCAATGCAAATCTGCACTACAAAGAAGTATCACTTCCCACCGGTCAAAGGGGACATCCACAAAATGTGTAAGAACCAGAAAGGCAAGACAGGCCCTGGAGAACAGGGAGCCTTGTTATGCTGATGGGCGTGATGTAAATTGCCAACTGCCTCTCTGGAGGAGTGCATTCTGTTCCCTACAACAAGTAAAGAACAGAGCTACAGAGCCAAGGGCACTACCAGTCTAGGGAATATACCTTGGGAAAACTGAAAATCAATAAGACAGAGCCACCCCAAAATTTAGGGCTGCACTGCATACAAGGACCTCAACTTGGATACACCTTAAGTATCCCAGAAAATATAAACATGGTTCAAAAAATTGTGGTACTTACGTACGATGGAATATCCCTCAGCCATGAAATCAATGTCATAAGACCAGTAGCAGCAAAATGGGTGGATTCAGGTACGATGATTCTAAGTGAAATAAGTCACACAGAAAAAGAAACTTATCATAAGATATCACTTATGAAGATCCTGTAAACATGGCTACACTTTAACTGAGTTAGGAAAGAGAACAGTGTCTCACATTTAGAAAACACTCTTATACCTGTTTAAGGGGGAAGGAGAGGTGGGGTGATGCATAAAACCAGAGTTTGATATAAGCACAGGTACCGCTCCAAAAACCAACTATGGAATAGACAAGACCTACACCGTCCTCAGTGAAAGGGACTCAAAACCCCATATTTCCCGCAGAGGAAAATATCTGACTAGTAAGAATCTTAAAACCTATGTATAGATATGTCTCCGTAAGGGAATCATGTGTGTCTAGACTGGCATAAACATGGCAGCGAGAATCAGCTCAAACCCACTATAAAAAGGAATTTCAAAAACAAAACAAAAAAACTGTGAGATTCTTTACAATTCCTTCAGGGTCTCTGATGAAAGCTGGAATGACCCTATCTACAATGACAGCTGGATGTGGCATAAGGAGGGACACTTGGGACTGAGACGATTGGTGAGATTGGGTGAGCAAATGCACACCCTTTAAAGCAATAATGCATGGCACCCATTCCATGGGTCCGAACTCTCCAGGTTGAAGGGAATATTACTACAGCTATAACATGTGCGGGAAACCTAGAGAACGGACACACTGTGAATACGAAAGGTTTCTAAAACTCAACGAATAGTCCCTCTCCTGGTGCTCCGGTTTGACTTTCCGTCTGCTTTACTATCAACCTCCCAACTTGGAGAGACAGCCCCTTTAACCTCTTGGTTGGCACAGGTTGCCAATTTGGCAGAGGATGAAAGGGAAGAGGGAGAACCAATGAGAGAGTAGCTGTTAGGCATTTGGACGGGCACATATCACTGTAATTTCCTGGCAGGAAGAAGAATTAACCAAATTCTCAGCCACCCACCGGGAACCAGTATAGGTCCTGAGCCAAAATTTTGGACTTGCGGTCAGCTCTCCAAAAACGAGTTGAAAAATGGAGCTCAGGGACACAGCAATTCACAAACTGGCCGAGTAATAAAGGACACCTATCGTCCAAAAATCTGTTGACGGAAGGCAACGAGGCGGACTTGAAAGCGAGGCAGAATAGCAGGAAACAGATTTCAAGAGGTACGTTGGAATCGCCTTTAAAGCACAGGAAGAGGGGCACAACTTCGACAATGATGCACTTGGCCAAAAAGGGCGTATGCGTTTTCTCCTGAATATATTCAGGAGAAAACGCATACGCCCTTTTTGGCCAAGCAAGCAAGCGGGCAATGCAAATCTGCACTACAAAGAAGTATCACTTCCCACCGGTCAAAAGGGACATCCACAAAATGTGTAAGAACCAGAAAGGCAAGACAGGCCCTGGAGAACAGGGAGCCTTGTTATGCTGATGGGCGGGATGTAAATTGCCAACTGCCTCTCTGGAGGAGTGCATTCTGTTCCCTAAAACAAGTAAAGAACAGAGCTACAGAGCCAAGGGCACTACCAGTCTAGGGAATATACCTTGGGAAAACTGAAAATCAATAAGACAGAGCCACCCCAAAATTTAGGGCTGCACTGCATACAAGGACCTCAACTTGGATACACCTTAAGAATCCCAGAAAATATAAACATGGTTCAAAAAATTGTGGTACTTACGTACGATGGAATATCCCTCAGCCATGAAATCAATGTCATAAGACCAGTAGCAGCAAAATGGGTGGATTCAGGTACGATGATTCTAAGTGAAATAAGTCACACAGAAAAAGAAACTTATCATAAGATATCACTTATGAAGATCCTGTAAACATGGCTACACTTGAACTGAGTTAGGAAAGAGAACAGTGTCTCACATTTAGAAAACACTCTTATACCTGCTTAAGGGGGAAGGAGAGGTGGGGTGATGCATAAAACCAGAGTTTGATATAAGCACAGGTACCGTTCCGAAAACCAACTATGGAATAGACAAGACCTACACCGTCCTCAGCGAAAGGGACTCAAAACCCCATATTTCCCGCAGAGGAAAATATCTGACTAGTAAGAATCTTAAAACCTATGTATTGATATGTCTCCGTAAGGGAATCAAGTGTGCCTAGACTGGCATAAACATGGCAGCGAGAATCAGCTCAAACCCACTATAAAAAGGAATTTCAAAAACAAAACAAAAAAAACTGGGAAATTCTTTACAATTCCTTCAGTGTCTCTGATGAAAGCTGGAATGACCCTATCTACAACGACAGCTGGATGTGGCATAAGGAGGGACACTTGGGACTGAGACGATTGGTGAGATTGGGTGAGCAAATGCAGACCCTTTAAAGCAATAATGCATGGCACCCATTCCATGGGTCCGAACTCTCCAGGTTGAAGGGAATATTACTACAGCTATAACATGTGCGGGAAACCTAGGGAACGGACACACTGTGAATACGAAAGGTTTCTAAAACTCAACGAATAATCCCACTCCTGTTGCTCCGGTTTGACTTTCCGTCTGCTTTACTATCAACCTCCCAACTTGGAGAGACAGCCCCTTTAACCTCTTGGTTCGCACAGGTTGCCAATTTGGCAGAGGATGAAAGGGAAGAGGGAGAACCAATGAGAGAGTAGCTGTTAGGCATTTGGACGGGCACATATCACTGTAATTTCCCGGCAGGAAGAAGAATTAACCAAATTCTCAGCCACCCACCAGGAACCAGTATAGGTCCTGAGCCAAAATTTTGGACTTGCGGTCAGCTCACCAAAAACGAGTTGAAAAATGGAGCTCAGGGGCACAGCAATTCACAAACTGGCCGAGTAATAAAGGACAACTATCGTCCAAAAATCTGTTGAGGGAAGGCAACGAGGCGGACTTGAAAGCGAGGCAGAATAGCAGGAAACAGATTTCAAGAGGTACGTTGGAATCGCCTTTAAAGCACAGGAAGAGGGGCACAACTTCGACAATGATGCACTTGGCCAAAAAGGGCGTATGCGTTTTCTCCTGAATATATTCAGGAGAAAACGCATACGCCCTTTTTGGCCAAGCAAGCAAGCGGGCAATGCAAATCTGCACTACAAAGAAGTATTGCTTCCCACCGGTCAAAAGGGACATCCACAAAATGTGTAAGAACAAGAAAGGCAAGACAGGCCCTGGAGAACAGGGAGCCTTGTTATGCTGATGGGCGGGATGTAAATTGCCAACTGCCTCTCTGGAGGAGTGCATTCTGTTCCCTAAAACAAGTAAAGAACAGAGCTACAGAGCCAAGGGCACTACCAGTCTAGGGAATATACCTTGGGAAAACTGAAAATCAATAAGACAGAGCCACCCCAAAATTTAGGGCTGCACTGCATACAAGGACCTCAACTTGGATACACCTTAAGTATCCCAGAAAATATAAACATGGTTCAAAAAATTGTGGTACTTACGTACGATGGAATATCCCTCAGCCATGAAATCAATGTCATAAGACGAGTAGCAGCAAAATGGGTGGATTCAGTTACGATGATTCTAAGTGAAATAAGTCACACAGAAAAAGAAACTTATCATAAGATATCACTTATGAAGATCCTGTAAACATGGCTACACTTGAACTGAGTTAGGAAAGAGAACAGTGTCTCACATTTAGAAAACACTCTTATACCTGCTTAAGGGGGAAGGAGAGGTGGGGTGATGCATAAAACCAGAGTTTGATATAAGCACAGGTACCATTCCAAAAACCAACTATGGAATAGACAAGACCTACACCGTCCTCAGTGAAAGGGACTCAAAACCCCATATTTCCCGCAGAGAAAGTATCTGACTAGTAAGAATCTTAAAACCTATGTATTGATATGTCTCCGTAAGGGAATCAAGTGTGTCTAGACTGGCATAAACATGGCAGCGAGAATCAGCTCAAACCCACTATAAAAAGGAATTTCAAAAACAAAACAAAAAAACTGGGAAATTCTTTACAATTCCTTCAGGGTCTCTGATGAAAGCTGGAATGACCCTATCTACAACGACAGCTGGATGTGGCATAAGGAGGGACACTTGGGACTGAGATGATTGGTGAGATTGGGTGAGCAAATGCAGACCCTTTAAAGCAATAATGCATGGCACCCATTCCATGGGTCCGAACTCTCCAGGTTGAAGGGAATATTACTACAGATATAACATGTGCGGGAAACCTAGGGAACGGACACAGTGTGAATACGAAAGGTTTCTAAAACTCAACGCATAGTCCCTCTCCTGGTGCTCCGGTTGGACTTTCCGTCTGCTTTACTATCAACCTCCCAACTTGGAATGACAGCCCCTTTAACATCTTGGTTCGCACAGGTTGCCAATTTGGCAGAGGATGAAAGGGAAGAGGGAGAACCAATGAGAGAGTAGCTGTTAGGCATTTGGACGGGCACATATCACTGTAATTTCCCGGCAGGAAGAAGAATTAACCAAATTCTCAGCCACCCACCGGGAACCAGTATAGGTCCTGAACCAAAATTTTGGACTTGCGGTCAGCTCACCAAAAACGAGTTGAAAAATGGAGTTCAGGGGCACAGCAATTCACAAACTGGCCGAGTAATAAAGGACAACTATCGTCCAAAAATCTGTTGAGGGAAGGCAACGAGGCGGACTTGAAAGCGAGGCAGGATAGCAGGAAACAGATTTCAAGAGGTACGTTGGAATCGACTTTAAAGCACAGGAAGAGGGGCACAACTTCGACAATGATGCACTTGGCCAAAAAGGGCGTATGCGTTTTCTCCTGAATATATTCAGGAGAAAACGCATACGCCCTTTTTGGCCAAGCAAGCAAGCGGGCAATGCAAATCTGCACTACAAAGAAGTATCACTTCCCACCGGTCAAAGGGGACATCCACAAAATGTGTAAGAACAAGAAAGGCAAGACAGGCCCTGGAGAACAGGGAGCCTTGTTATGCTGATGGGCGGGATGTAAATTGCCAACTGCCTCTCTGGAGGAGTGCATTCTGTTCCCTACAACAAGTAAAGAACAGAGCTACAGAGCCAAGGGCACTACCAGTCTAGGGAATATACCTTGGGAAACTGAAAATCAATAAGACAGAGCCACCCCAAAATTTAGGGCTGCAGTGCATACAAGGATCTCAACTTGGATACACCTTAAGTATCCCAGAAAATATAAACATGGTTCAAAAAATTGTGGTACTTACGTACGATGGAATATCCCTCAGCCATGAAATCAATGTCATAAGACCAGTAGCAGCAAAATGGGTGGATTCAGGTACGATGATTCTAAGTGAAATAAGTCACACAGAAAAAGAAACTTATCATAAGATATCACTTATGAAGATCCTGTAAACATGGCTACACTTGAACTGAGTTAGGAAAGAGAACAGTGTCTCACATTTAGAAAACACTCTTATACCTGCTTAAGGGGGAAGGAGAGGTGGGGTGATGCATAAAACCAGAGTTTGATATAAGCACAGGTACCGTTCCAAAAACCAACTATGGAATAGACAAGACCTACACCGTCCTCAGTGAAAGGGACTCAAAACCCCATATTTCCCGGAGAGGAAAATATCTGACTAGTAAGAATCTTAAAACCTATGTATTGATATGTCTCCGTAAGGGAATCAAGTGTGTCTAGACTGGCATAAACATGGCAGCGAGAATCAGCTCAAACCCACTATAAAAAGGAATTTCAAAAACAAAACAAAAAAACTGGGAAATTCTTTACAATTCCTTCAGGGTCTCTGATGAAAGCTGGAATGACCCTATCTACAACGACAGCTGGATGTGGCATAAGGAGGGACACTTGGGACTGAGAGGATTGGTGAGATTGGGTGAGCAAATGCAGACCCTTTAAAGCAATAATGCATGGCACCCATTCCATGGGTCCGAACTCTCCAGGTTGAAGGGAATATTACTACAGCTATAACATGTGCGGGAAACCTAGGGAACGGACACACTGTGAATACGAAAGGTTTCTAAAACTCAACGAATAATCCCACTCCTGGTGCTCCGGTTTGACTTTCCGTCTGCTTTACTATCAACCTCCCAACTTGGAGAGACAGCCCCTTTAACCTCTTGGTTCGCACAGGTTGCCAATTTGGCAGAGGATGAAAGGGAAGAGGGAGAACCAATGAGAGAGTAGCTGTTAGGCATTTGGACGGGCACATATCACTGTAATTTCCCGGCAGGAAGAAGAATTAACCAAATTCTCAGCCACCCACCGGGAACCAGTATAGGTCCTGAGCCAAAATTTTGGACTTGCGGTCAGCTCACCAAAAACGAGTTGAAAAATGGAGCTCAGGGGCACAGCAATTCACAAACTGGCCGAGTAATAAAGGACAACTATCGTCCAAAAATCTGTTGAGGGAAGGCAACGAGGTGGACTTGAAAGCGAGGCAGAATAGCAGGAAACAGATTTCAAGAGGTACGTTGGAATCGCCTTTAAAGCACAGGAAGAGGGGCACAACTTCGACAATGATGCACTTGGCCAAAAAGGGCGTATGCGTTTTCTCCTGAATATATTCAGGAGAAAACGCATACGCCCTTTTTGGCCAAGCAAGCAAGCGGGCAATGCAAATCTGCACTACAAAGAAGTATTGCTTCCCACCGGTCAAAAGGGACATCCACAAAATGTGTAAGAACAAGAAAGGCAAGACAGGCCCTGGAGAACAGGGAGCCTTGTTATGCTGATGGGCGGGATGTAAATTGCCAACTGCCTCTCTGGAGGAGTGCATTCTGTTCCCTAAAACAAGTAAAGAACAGAGCTACAGAGCCAAGGGCACTACCAGTCTAGGGAATATACCTTGGGAAAACTGAAAATCAATAAGACAGAGCCACCCCAAAATTTAGGGCTGCACTGCATACAAGGACCTCAACTTGGATACACCTTAAGTATCCCAGAAAATATAAACATGGTTCAAAAAATTGTGGTACTTACGTACGATGGAATATCCCTCAGCCATGAAATCAATGTCATAAGACGAGTAGCAGCAAAATGGGTGGATTCAGTTACGATGATTCTAAGTGAAATAAGTCACACAGAAAAAGAAACTTATCATAAGATATCACTTATGAAGATCCTGTAAACATGGCTACACTTGAACTGAGTTAGGAAAGAGAACAGTGTCTCACATTTAGAAAACACTCTTATACCTGCTTAAGGGGGAAGGAGAGGTGGGGTGATGCATAAAACCAGAGTTTGATATAAGCACAGGTACCATTCCAAAAACCAACTATGGAATAGACAAGACCTACACCGTCCTCAGTGAAAGGGACTCAAAACCCCATATTTCCCGCAGAGAAAGTATCTGACTAGTAAGAATCTTAAAACCTATGTATTGATATGTCTCCGTAAGGGAATCAAGTGTGTCTAGACTGGCATAAACATGGCAGCGAGAATCAGCTCAAACCCACTATAAAAAGGAATTTCAAAAACAAAACAAAAAAACTGGGAAATTCTTTACAATTCCTTCAGGGTCTCTGATGAAAGCTGGAATGACCCTATCTACAACGACAGCTGGATGTGGCATAAGGAGGGACACTTGGGACTGAGATGATTGGTGAGATTGGGTGAGCAAATGCAGACCCTTTAAAGCAATAATGCATGGCACCCATTCCATGGGTCCGAACTCTCCAGGTTGAAGGGAATATTACTACAGATATAACATGTGCGGGAAACCTAGGGAACGGACACAGTGTGAATACGAAAGGTTTCTAAAACTCAACGCATAGTCCCTCTCCTGGTGCTCCGGTTGGACTTTCCGTCTGCTTTACTATCAACCTCCCAACTTGGAATGACAGCCCCTTTAACATCTTGGTTCGCACAGGTTGCCAATTTGGCAGAGGATGAAAGGGAAGAGGGAGAACCAATGAGAGAGTAGCTGTTAGGCATTTGGACGGGCACATATCACTGTAATTTCCCGGCAGGAAGAAGAATTAACCAAATTCTCAGCCACCCACCGGGAACCAGTATAGGTCCTGAACCAAAATTTTGGACTTGCGGTCAGCTCACCAAAAACGAGTTGAAAAATGGAGTTCAGGGGCACAGCAATTCACAAACTGGCCGAGTAATAAAGGACAACTATCGTCCAAAAATCTGTTGAGGGAAGGCAACGAGGCGGACTTGAAAGCGAGGCAGGATAGCAGGAAACAGATTTCAAGAGGTACGTTGGAATCGACTTTAAAGCACAGGAAGAGGGGCACAACTTCGACAATGATGCACTTGGCCAAAAAGGGCGTATGCGTTTTCTCCTGAATATATTCAGGAGAAAACGCATACGCCCTTTTTGGCCAAGCAAGCAAGCGGGCAATGCAAATCTGCACTACAAAGAAGTATCACTTCCCACCGGTCAAAGGGGACATCCACAAAATGTGTAAGAACAAGAAAGGCAAGACAGGCCCTGGAGAACAGGGAGCCTTGTTATGCTGATGGGCGGGATGTAAATTGCCAACTGCCTCTCTGGAGGAGTGCATTCTGTTCCCTACAACAAGTAAAGAACAGAGCTACAGAGCCAAGGGCACTACCAGTCTAGGGAATATACCTTGGGAAACTGAAAATCAATAAGACAGAGCCACCCCAAAATTTAGGGCTGCAGTGCATACAAGGATCTCAACTTGGATACACCTTAAGTATCCCAGAAAATATAAACATGGTTCAAAAAATTGTGGTACTTACGTACGATGGAATATCCCTCAGCCATGAAATCAATGTCATAAGACCAGTAGCAGCAAAATGGGTGGATTCAGGTACGATGATTCTAAGTGAAATAAGTCACACAGAAAAAGAAACTTATCATAAGATATCACTTATGAAGATCCTGTAAACATGGCTACACTTGAACTGAGTTAGGAAAGAGAACAGTGTCTCACATTTAGAAAACACTCTTATACCTGCTTAAGGGGGAAGGAGAGGTGGGGTGATGCATAAAACCAGAGTTTTATATAAGCACAGGTACCGTTCCAAAAACCAACTATGGAATAGACAAGACCTACACCGTCCTCAGTGAAAGGGACTCAAAACCCCATATTTCCCGCAGAGGAAAATATCTGACTAGTAAGAATCTTAAAACCTATGTATTGATATGTCTCCGTAAGGGAATCAAGTGTGTCTAGACTGGCATAAACATGGCAGCGAGAATCAGCTCAAACCCACTATAAAAAGGAATTTCAAAAACAAAACAAAAAAACTGGGAAATTCTTTACAATTCCTTCAGGGTCTCTGATGAAAGCTGGAATGACCCTATCTACAACGACAGCTGGATGTGGCATAAGGAGGGACACTTGGGACTGAGAGGATTGGTGAGATTGGGTGAGCAAATGCAGACCCTTTAAAGCAATAATGCATGGCACCCATTCCATGGGTCCGAACTCTCCAGGTTGAAGGGAATATTACTACAGCTATAACATGTGCGGGAAACCTAGGGAACGGACACACTGTGAATACGAAAGGTTTCTAAAACTCAACGAATAATCCCACTCCTGGTGCTCCGGTTTGACTTTCCGTCTGCTTTACTATCAACCTCCCAACTTGGAGAGACAGCCCCTTTAACCTCTTGGTTCGCACAGGTTGCCAATTTGGCAGAGGATGAAAGGGAAGAGGGAGAACCAATGAGAGAGTAGCTGTTAGGCATTTGGACGGGCACATATCACTGTAATTTCCCGGCAGGAAGAAGAATTAACCAAATTCTCAGCCACCCACCGGGAACCAGTATAGGTCCTGAGCCAAAATTTTGGACTTGCGGTCAGCTCACCAAAAACGAGTTGAAAAATGGAGCTCAGGGGCACAGCAATTCACAAACTGGCCGAGTAATAAAGGACAACTATCGTCCAAAAATCTGTTGAGGGAAGGCAACGAGGTGGACTTGAAAGCGAGGCAGAATAGCAGGAAACAGATTTCAAGAGGTACGTTGGAATCGCCTTTAAAGCACAGGAAGAGGGGCACAACTTCGACAATGATGCACTTGGCCAAAAAGGGCGTATGCGTTTTCTCCTGAATATATTCAGGAGAAAACGCATACGCCCTTTTTGGCCAAGCAAGCAAGCGCAAGCGGGCAATGCAAATCTGCACTACAAAGAAGTATCACTTCCCACCGGTCAAAGGGGACATCCACAAAATGTGTAACAAAAAGAAAGGCAAGACAGGCCCTGGAGAACAGGGAGCCTTGTTATGCTGATGGGCGGGATGTAAATTGCCAACTGCCTCTCTGGAGGAGTGCATTCTGTTCCCTAAAACAAGTAAAGAACAGAGCTACAGAGCCAAGGGCACTACCAGTCTAGGGAATATACCTTGGGAAAACTGAAAATCAATAAGACAGAGCCACCCCAAAATTTAGGGCTGCACTGCATACAAGGACCTCAACTTGGATACACCTTAAGTATCCCAGAAAATATAAACATTGTTCAAAAAATTGTGGTACTTACGTACGATGGAATATCCCTCAGCCATGAAATCAATGTCATAAGACCAGTAGCAGCAAAATGGGTGGATTCAGGTACGATGATTCTAAGTGAAATAAGTCACACAGAAAAAGAAACTTATCATAAGATATCACTTATGAAGATCCTGTAAACATGGCTACACTTGAACTGAGTTAGGAAAGAGAACAGTGTCTCACATTTAGAAAACACTCTTATACCTGCTTAAGGGGGAAGGAGAGGTGGGGTGATGCATAAAACCAGAGTTTGATATAAGCACAGGTACCGTTCCAAAAACCAACTATGGAATAGACAAGACCTACACCGTCCTCAGTGAAAGGGACTCAAAACCCCATATTTCCCACAGAGGAAAATATCTGACTAGTAAGAATCTTAAAACCTATGTATTGATATGTCTCCGTAAGGGAATCAAGTGTGTCTAGACTGGCATAAACATGGCAGCGAGAATCAGCTCAAACCCACTATAAAAAGGAATTTCAAAAACAAAACAAAAAAACTGGGAAATTCTTTACAATTCCTTCAGGGTCTCTGATGAAAGCTGGAATGACCCTATCTACAACGACAGCTGGATGTGGCATAAGGAGGGACACTTGGGACTGAGACGATTGGTGAGATTGGGTGAGCAAATGCAGACCCTTTAAAGCAATTATGCATGGCACCCATTCCATGGGTCCGAACTCTCCAGGTTGAAGGGAATATTACTACAGCTATAACATGTGCGGGAAACCTAGAGAACGGACACACTGTGAATACGAATGGTTTCTAAAACTCAAAGAATAGTCCCTCTCCTGGTGCTCCGGTTTGACTTTCCGTCTGCTTTACTATCAACCTCCCAACTTGGAGAGACAGCCCCTTTAACCTCTTGGTTCGCACAGGTTGCCAATTTGGCAGAGGATGAAAGGGAAGAGGGAGAACCAATGAGAGAGTAGCTGTTAGGCATTTGGACGGGCACATATCACTGTAATTTCCCGGCAGGAAGAAGAATTAACCAAATTCTCAGCCACCCACCGGGAACCAGTATAGGTCCTGAACCAAAATTTTGGACTTGCGGTCAGCTCACCAAAAACGAGTTGAAAAATGGAGCTCAGGGGCACAGCAATTCACAAACTGGCCGAGTAATAAAGGACAACTATCGTCCAAAAATCTGTTGAGGGAAGGCAACGAGGTGGACTTGAAAGCGAGGCAGAATAGCAGGAAACAGATTTCAAGAGGTACGTTGGAATCGCCTTTAAAGCACAGGAAGAGGGGCACAACTTCGACAATGATGCACTTGGCCAAAAAGGGCGTATGCGTTTTCTCCTGAATATATTCAGGAGAAAACGCATACGCCCTTTTTGGCCAAGCAAGCAAGCGGGCAATGCAAATCTGCACTACAAAGAAGTATCACTTCCCACCGGTCAAAAGGGACATCCACAAAATGTGTAAGAACAAGAAAGGCAAGACAGGCCCTGGAGAACAGGGAGCCTTGTTATGCTGATGGGCGGGATGTAAATTGCCAACTGCCTCTCTGGAGGAGTGCATTCTGTTCCCTAAAACAAGTAAAGAACAGAGCTACAGAGCCAAGGGCACTACCAGTCTAGGGAATATACCTTGGGAAAACTGAAAATCAATAAGACAGAGCCACCCCAAAATTTAGGGCTGCACTGCATACAAGGACCTCAACTTGGATACACCTTAAGTATCCCAGAAAATATAAACATGGTTCAAAAAATTGTGGTACTTACGTACAATGGAATATCCCTCAGCCATGAAATCAATGTCATAAGACCAGTAGCAGCAAAATGGGTGGATTCAGGTACGATGATTCTAAGTGAAATAAGTCACACAGAAAAAGAAACTTATCATAAGATATCACTTATGAAGATCCTGTAAACATGGCTACACTTGAACTGAGTTAGGAAAGAGAACAGTGTCTCACATTTAGAAAACACTCTTATACCTGTTTAAGGGGGAAGGAGAGGTGCGGTGATGCATAAAACCAGAGTTTGATATAAGCACAGGTACCGTTCCAAAAACCAACTATGGAATAGACAAGACCTACACCGTCCTCAGTGAAAGGGACTCAAAACCCCATATTTCCCGCAGAGGAAAATATCTGACTAGTAAGAATCTTAAAACCTATGTATAGATATGTCTCCGTAAGGGAATCAAGTGTGTCTAGACTGGCATAAACATGGCAGCGAGAATCAGCTCAAACCCACTATAAAAAGGAATTTCAAAAACAAAACAAAAAAACTGGGAAATTCTTTACAATTCCTTCAGGGTCTCTGATGAAAGCTGGAATGACCCTATCTACAACGACAGCTGGATGTGGCATAAGGAGGGACACTTGGGACTGAGACGATTGGTGAGATTGGGTGAGCAAATGCAGACCCTTTAAAGCAATAATGCATGGCACCCATTCCATGGGTCCGAACTCTCCAGGTTGAAGGGAATATTACTACAGCTATAACATGTGCGGGAAACCTAGAGAACGGACACACTGTGAATACGAAAGGTTTCTAAAACTCAACGAATAGTCCCTCTCCTGGTGCTCCGGTTTGACTTTCCGTCTGCTTTACTATCAACCTCCCAACTTGGAGAGACAGCCCCTTTAACCTCTTGGTTCGCACAGGTTGCCAATTTGGCAGAGGATGAAAGGGAAGAGGGAGAACCAATGAGAGAGTAGCTGTTAGGCATTTGGACGGGCACATATCACTGTAATTTCCTGGCAGGAAGAAGAATTAACCAAATTCTCAGCCACCCACCGGGAACCAGTATAGGTCCTGAGCCAAAGTTTTGGACTTGCGGTCAGCTCTCCAAAAACGAGTTGAAAAATGGAGCTCAGGGACACAGCAATTCACAAACTGGCCGAGTAATAAAGGACACCTATCGTCCAAAAATCTGTTGACGGAAGGCAACGAGGCGGACTTGAAAGCGAGGCAGAATAGCAGGAAACAGATTTCAAGAGGTACGTTGGAATCGCCTTTAAAGCACAGGAAGAGGGGCACAACTTCGACAATGATGCACTTGGCCAAAAAGGGCGTATGCGTTTTCTCCTGAATATATTCAGGAGAAAACGCATACGCCCTTTTTGGCCAAGCAAGCAAGCGGGCAATGCAAATCTGCACTACAAAGAAGTATCACTTCCCACCGGTCAAAAGGGACATCCACAAAATGTGTAAGAACCAGAAAGGCAAGACAGGCCCTGGAGAACAGGGAGCCTTGTTATGCTGATGGGCGGGATGTAAATTGCCAACTGCCTCTCTGGAGGAGTGCATTCTGTTCCCTAAAACAAGTAAAGAACAGAGCTACAGAGCCAAGAGCACTACCAGTCTAGGGAATATACCTTGGGAAAACTGAAAATCAATAAGACAGAGCCACCCCAAAATTTAGGGCTGCACTGCATACAAGGACCTCAACTTGGATACACCTTAAGTATCCCAGAAAATATAAACATGGTTCAAAAAATTGTGGTACTTACGTACGATGGAATATCCCTCAGCCATGAAATCAATGTCATAAGACCAGTAGCAGCAAAATGGGTGGATTCAGGTACGATGATTCTAAGTGAAATAAGTCACACAGAAAAAGAAACTTATCATAAGATATCACTTATGAAGATCCTGTAAACATGGCTACACTTGAACTGAGTTAGGAAAGAGAACAGTGTCTCACATTTAGAAAACACTCTTATACCTGTTTAAGGGGGAAGGAGAGGTGGGGTGATGCATAAAACCAGAGTTTGATATAAGCACAGGTACCGTTCCAAAAACCAACTATGGAATAGACAAGACCTACACCGTCCTCAGTGAAAGGGACTCAAAACCCCATATTTCCCGCAGAGGAAAATATCTGACTAGTAAGAATCTTAAAACCTATGTATTGATATGTCTCCGTAAGGGAATCAAGTGTGTCTAGACTGGCATAAACATGGCAGCGAGAATCAGCTCAAACCCACTATAAAAAGGAATTTCAAAAACAAAACAAAAAAACTGGGAAATTCTTTACAATTCCTTCAGGGTCTCTGATGAAAGCTGGAATGACCCTATCTACAACGACAGCTGGATGTGGCATAAGGAGGGACACTTGGGACTGAGAGGATTGGTGAGATTGGGTGAGCAAATGCAGACCCTTTAAAGCAATAATGCATGGCACCCATTCCATGGGTCCGAACTCTCCAGGTTGAAGGGAATATTACTACAGCTATAACATGTGCGGGAAACCTAGAGAACGGACACACTGTGAATACGAAAGGTTTCTAAAACTCAACGAATAGTCCCTCTCCTGGTGCTCCGGTTTGACTTTCCGTCTGCTTTACTATCAACCTCCCAACTTGGAGAGACAGCCCCTTTAACCTCTTGGTTCGCACAGGTTGCCAATTTGGCAGAGGATGAAAGGGAAGAGGGAGAACCAATGAGAGAGTAGCTGTTAGGCATTTGGACGGGCACATATCACTGTAATTTCCCGGCAGGAAGAAGAATTAACCAAATTCTCAGCCACCCACCGGGAACCAGTATAGGTCCTGAACCAGAATTTTGGACTTGCGGTCAGCTCACCAAAAACGAGTTGAAAAATGGAGCTCAGGGGCACAGCAATTCACAAACTGGCCGAGTAATAAAGGACAACTATCGTCCAAAAATCTGTTGAGGGAAGGCAACGAGGCGGACTTGAAAGCGAGGCAGAATAGCAGGAAACAGATTTCAAGAGGTACGTTGGAATCGCCTTTAAAGCACAGGAAGAGGGGCACAACTTCGACAATGATGCACTTGGCCAAAAAGGGCGTATGCGTTTTCTCCTGAATATATTCAGGAGAAAACGCATACGCCCTTTTTGGCCAAGCAAGCAAGCGGGCAATGCAAATCTGCACTACAAAGAAGTATCACTTCCCACCGGTCAAAGGGGACATCCACAAAATGTGTAAGAACCAGAAAGGCAAGACAGGCCCTGGAGAACAGGGAGCCTTGTTATGCTGATGGGCGTGATGTAAATTGCCAACTGCCTCTCTGGAGGAGTGCATTCTGTTCCCTACAACAAGTAAAGAACAGAGCTACAGAGCCAAGGGCACTACCAGTCTAGGGAATATACCTTGGGAAAACTGAAAATCAATAAGACAGAGCCACCCCAAAATTTAGGGCTGCACTGCATACAAGGACCTCAACTTGGATACACCTTAAGTATCCCAGAAAATATAAACATGGTTCAAAAAATTGTGGTACTTACGTACGATGGAATATCCCTCAGCCATGAAATCAATGTCATAAGACCAGTAGCAGCAAAATGGGTGGATTCAGGTACGATGATTCTAAGTGAAATAAGTCACACAGAAAAAGAAACTTATCATAAGATATCACTTATGAAGATCCTGTAAACATGGCTACACTTTAACTGAGTTAGGAAAGAGAACAGTGTCTCACATTTAGAAAACACTCTTATACCTGTTTAAGGGGGAAGGAGAGGTGGGGTGATGCATAAAACCAGAGTTTGATATAAGCACAGGTACCGCTCCAAAAACCAACTATGGAATAGACAAGACCTACACCGTCCTCAGTGAAAGGGACTCAAAACCCCATATTTCCCGCAGAGGAAAATATCTGACTAGTAAGAATCTTAAAACCTATGTATAGATATGTCTCCGTAAGGGAATCATGTGTGTCTAGACTGGCATAAACATGGCAGCGAGAATCAGCTCAAACCCACTATAAAAAGGAATTTCAAAAACAAAACAAAAAAACTGTGAGATTCTTTACAATTCCTTCAGGGTCTCTGATGAAAGCTGGAATGACCCTATCTACAATGACAGCTGGATGTGGCATAAGGAGGGACACTTGGGACTGAGACGATTGGTGAGATTGGGTGAGCAAATGCACACCCTTTAAAGCAATAATGCATGGCACCCATTCCATGGGTCCGAACTCTCCAGGTTGAAGGGAATATTACTACAGCTATAACATGTGCGGGAAACCTAGAGAACGGACACACTGTGAATACGAAAGGTTTCTAAAACTCAACGAATAGTCCCTCTCCTGGTGCTCCGGTTTGACTTTCCGTCTGCTTTACTATCAACCTCCCAACTTGGAGAGACAGCCCCTTTAACCTCTTGGTTGGCACAGGTTGCCAATTTGGCAGAGGATGAAAGGGAAGAGGGAGAACCAATGAGAGAGTAGCTGTTAGGCATTTGGACGGGCACATATCACTGTAATTTCCTGGCAGGAAGAAGAATTAACCAAATTCTCAGCCACCCACCGGGAACCAGTATAGGTCCTGAGCCAAAATTTTGGACTTGCGGTCAGCTCTCCAAAAACGAGTTGAAAAATGGAGCTCAGGGACACAGCAATTCACAAACTGGCCGAGTAATAAAGGACACCTATCGTCCAAAAATCTGTTGACGGAAGGCAACGAGGCGGACTTGAAAGCGAGGCAGAATAGCAGGAAACAGATTTCAAGAGGTACGTTGGAATCGCCTTTAAAGCACAGGAAGAGGGGCACAACTTCGACAATGATGCACTTGGCCAAAAAGGGCGTATGCGTTTTCTCCTGAATATATTCAGGAGAAAACGCATACGCCCTTTTTGGCCAAGCAAGCAAGCGGGCAATGCAAATCTGCACTACAAAGAAGTATCACTTCCCACCGGTCAAAAGGGACATCCACAAAATGTGTAAGAACCAGAAAGGCAAGACAGGCCCTGGAGAACAGGGAGCCTTGTTATGCTGATGGGCGGGATGTAAATTGCCAACTGCCTCTCTGGAGGAGTGCATTCTGTTCCCTAAAACAAGTAAAGAACAGAGCTACAGAGCCAAGGGCACTACCAGTCTAGGGAATATACCTTGGGAAAACTGAAAATCAATAAGACAGAGCCACCCCAAAATTTAGGGCTGCACTGCATACAAGGACCTCAACTTGGATACACCTTAAGAATCCCAGAAAATATAAACATGGTTCAAAAAATTGTGGTACTTACGTACGATGGAATATCCCTCAGCCATGAAATCAATGTCATAAGACCAGTAGCAGTAAAATGGGTGGATTCAGGTACGATGATTCTAAGTGAAATAAGTCACACAGAAAAAGAAACTTATCATAAGATATCACTTATGAAGATCCTGTAAACATGGCTACACTTGAACTGAGTTAGGAAAGAGAACAGTGTCTCACATTTAGAAAACACTCTTATACCTGCTTAAGGGGGAAGGAGAGGTGGGGTGATGCATAAAACCAGAGTTTGATATAAGCACAGGTACCGTTCCGAAAACCAACTATGGAATAGACAAGACCTACACCGTCCTCAGCGAAAGGGACTCAAAACCCCATATTTCCCGCAGAGGAAAATATCTGACTAGTAAGAATCTTAAAACCTATGTATTGATATGTCTCCGTAAGGGAATCAAGTGTGCCTAGACTGGCATAAACATGGCAGCGAGAATCAGCTCAAACCCACTATAAAAAGGAATTTCAAAAACAAAACAAAAAAAACTGGGAAATTCTTTACAATTCCTTCAGTGTCTCTGATGAAAGCTGGAATGACCCTATCTACAACGACAGCTGGATGTGGCATAAGGAGGGACACTTGGGACTGAGACGATTGGTGAGATTGGGTGAGCAAATGCAGACCCTTTAAAGCAATAATGCATGGCACCCATTCCATGGGTCCGAACTCTCCAGGTTGAAGGGAATATTACTACAGCTATAACATGTGCGGGAAACCTAGGGAACGGACACACTGTGAATACGAAAGGTTTCTAAAACTCAACGAATAATCCCACTCCTGTTGCTCCGGTTTGACTTTCCGTCTGCTTTACTATCAACCTCCCAACTTGGAGAGACAGCCCCTTTAACCTCTTGGTTCGCACAGGTTGCCAATTTGGCAGAGGATGAAAGGGAAGAGGGAGAACCAATGAGAGAGTAGCTGTTAGGCATTTGGACGGGCACATATCACTGTAATTTCCCGGCAGGAAGAAGAATTAACCAAATTCTCAGCCACCCACCAGGAACCAGTATAGGTCCTGAGCCAAAATTTTGGACTTGCGGTCAGCTCACCAAAAACGAGTTGAAAAATGGAGCTCAGGGGCACAGCAATTCACAAACTGGCCGAGTAATAAAGGACAACTATCGTCCAAAAATCTGTTGAGGGAAGGCAACGAGGCGGACTTGAAAGCGAGGCAGAATAGCAGGAAACAGATTTCAAGAGGTACGTTGGAATCGCCTTTAAAGCACAGGAAGAGGGGCACAACTTCGACAATGATGCACTTGGCCAAAAAGGGCGTATGCGTTTTCTCCTGAATATATTCAGGAGAAAACGCATACGCCCTTTTTGGCCAAGCAAGCAAGCGGGCAATGCAAATCTGCACTACAAAGAAGTATTGCTTCCCACCGGTCAAAAGGGACATCCACAAAATGTGTAAGAACAAGAAAGGCAAGACAGGCCCTGGAGAACAGGGAGCCTTGTTATGCTGATGGGCGGGATGTAAATTGCCAACTGCCTCTCTGGAGGAGTGCATTCTGTTCCCTAAAACAAGTAAAGAACAGAGCTACAGAGCCAAGGGCACTACCAGTCTAGGGAATATACCTTGGGAAAACTGAAAATCAATAAGACAGAGCCACCCCAAAATTTAGGGCTGCACTGCATACAAGGACCTCAACTTGGATACACCTTAAGTATCCCAGAAAATATAAACATGGTTCAAAAAATTGTGGTACTTACGTACGATGGAATATCCCTCAGCCATGAAATCAATGTCATAAGACGAGTAGCAGCAAAATGGGTGGATTCAGTTACGATGATTCTAAGTGAAATAAGTCACACAGAAAAAGAAACTTATCATAAGATATCACTTATGAAGATCCTGTAAACATGGCTACACTTGAACTGAGTTAGGAAAGAGAACAGTGTCTCACATTTAGAAAACACTCTTATACCTGCTTAAGGGGGAAGGAGAGGTGGGGTGATGCATAAAACCAGAGTTTGATATAAGCACAGGTACCATTCCAAAAACCAACTATGGAATAGACAAGACCTACACCGTCCTCAGTGAAAGGGACTCAAAACCCCATATTTCCCGCAGAGAAAGTATCTGACTAGTAAGAATCTTAAAACCTATGTATTGATATGTCTCCGTAAGGGAATCAAGTGTGTCTAGACTGGCATAAACATGGCAGCGAGAATCAGCTCAAACCCACTATAAAAAGGAATTTCAAAAACAAAACAAAAAAACTGGGAAATTCTTTACAATTCCTTCAGGGTCTCTGATGAAAGCTGGAATGACCCTATCTACAACGACAGCTGGATGTGGCATAAGGAGGGACACTTGGGACTGAGATGATTGGTGAGATTGGGTGAGCAAATGCAGACCCTTTAAAGCAATAATGCATGGCACCCATTCCATGGGTCCGAACTCTCCAGGTTGAAGGGAATATTACTACAGATATAACATGTGCGGGAAACCTAGGGAACGGACACAGTGTGAATACGAAAGGTTTCTAAAACTCAACGCATAGTCCCTCTCCTGGTGCTCCGGTTGGACTTTCCGTCTGCTTTACTATCAACCTCCCAACTTGGAATGACAGCCCCTTTAACATCTTGGTTCGCACAGGTTGCCAATTTGGCAGAGGATGAAAGGGAAGAGGGAGAACCAATGAGAGAGTAGCTGTTAGGCATTTGGACGGGCACATATCACTGTAATTTCCCGGCAGGAAGAAGAATTAACCAAATTCTCAGCCACCCACCGGGAACCAGTATAGGTCCTGAACCAAAATTTTGGACTTGCGGTCAGCTCACCAAAAACGAGTTGAAAAATGGAGTTCAGGGGCACAGCAATTCACAAACTGGCCGAGTAATAAAGGACAACTATCGTCCAAAAATCTGTTGAGGGAAGGCAACGAGGCGGACTTGAAAGCGAGGCAGGATAGCAGGAAACAGATTTCAAGAGGTACGTTGGAATCGACTTTAAAGCACAGGAAGAGGGGCACAACTTCGACAATGATGCACTTGGCCAAAAAGGGCGTATGCGTTTTCTCCTGAATATATTCAGGAGAAAACGCATACGCCCTTTTTGGCCAAGCAAGCAAGCGGGCAATGCAAATCTGCACTACAAAGAAGTATCACTTCCCACCGGTCAAAGGGGACATCCACAAAATGTGTAAGAACAAGAAAGGCAAGACAGGCCCTGGAGAACAGGGAGCCTTGTTATGCTGATGGGCGGGATGTAAATTGCCAACTGCCTCTCTGGAGGAGTGCATTCTGTTCCCTACAACAAGTAAAGAACAGAGCTACAGAGCCAAGGGCACTACCAGTCTAGGGAATATACCTTGGGAAACTGAAAATCAATAAGACAGAGCCACCCCAAAATTTAGGGCTGCAGTGCATACAAGGATCTCAACTTGGATACACCTTAAGTATCCCAGAAAATATAAACATGGTTCAAAAAATTGTGGTACTTACGTACGATGGAATATCCCTCAGCCATGAAATCAATGTCATAAGACCAGTAGCAGCAAAATGGGTGGATTCAGGTACGATGATTCTAAGTGAAATAAGTCACACAGAAAAAGAAACTTATCATAAGATATCACTTATGAAGATCCTGTAAACATGGCTACACTTGAACTGAGTTAGGAAAGAGAACAGTGTCTCACATTTAGAAAACACTCTTATACCTGCTTAAGGGGGAAGGAGAGGTGGGGTGATGCATAAAACCAGAGTTTTATATAAGCACAGGTACCGTTCCAAAAACCAACTATGGAATAGACAAGACCTACACCGTCCTCAGTGAAAGGGACTCAAAACCCCATATTTCCCGCAGAGGAAAATATCTGACTAGTAAGAATCTTAAAACCTATGTATTGATATGTCTCCGTAAGGGAATCAAGTGTGTCTAGACTGGCATAAACATGGCAGCGAGAATCAGCTCAAACCCACTATAAAAAGGAATTTCAAAAACAAAACAAAAAAACTGGGAAATTCTTTACAATTCCTTCAGGGTCTCTGATGAAAGCTGGAATGACCCTATCTACAACGACAGCTGGATGTGGCATAAGGAGGGACACTTGGGACTGAGAGGATTGGTGAGATTGGGTGAGCAAATGCAGACCCTTTAAAGCAATAATGCATGGCACCCATTCCATGGGTCCGAACTCTCCAGGTTGAAGGGAATATTACTACAGCTATAACATGTGCGGGAAACCTAGGGAACGGACACACTGTGAATACGAAAGGTTTCTAAAACTCAACGAATAATCCCACTCCTGGTGCTCCGGTTTGACTTTCCGTCTGCTTTACTATCAACCTCCCAACTTGGAGAGACAGCCCCTTTAACCTCTTGGTTCGCACAGGTTGCCAATTTGGCAGAGGATGAAAGGGAAGAGGGAGAACCAATGAGAGAGTAGCTGTTAGGCATTTGGACGGGCACATATCACTGTAATTTCCCGGCAGGAAGAAGAATTAACCAAATTCTCAGCCACCCACCGGGAACCAGTATAGGTCCTGAGCCAAAATTTTGGACTTGCGGTCAGCTCACCAAAAACGAGTTGAAAAATGGAGCTCAGGGGCACAGCAATTCACAAACTGGCCGAGTAATAAAGGACAACTATCGTCCAAAAATCTGTTGAGGGAAGGCAACGAGGTGGACTTGAAAGCGAGGCAGAATAGCAGGAAACAGATTTCAAGAGGTACGTTGGAATCGCCTTTAAAGCACAGGAAGAGGGGCACAACTTCGACAATGATGCACTTGGCCAAAAAGGGCGTATGCGTTTTCTCCTGAATATATTCAGGAGAAAACGCATACGCCCTTTTTGGCCAAGCAAGCAAGCGGGCAATGCAAATCTGCACTACAAAGAAGTATTGCTTCCCACCGGTCAAAAGGGACATCCACAAAATGTGTAAGAACAAGAAAGGCAAGACAGGCCCTGGAGAACAGGGAGCCTTGTTATGCTGATGGGCGGGATGTAAATTGCCAACTGCCTCTCTGGAGGAGTGCATTCTGTTCCCTAAAACAAGTAAAGAACAGAGCTACAGAGCCAAGGGCACTACCAGTCTAGGGAATATACCTTGGGAAAACTGAAAATCAATAAGACAGAGCCACCCCAAAATTTAGGGCTGCACTGCATACAAGGACCTCAACTTGGATACACCTTAAGTATCCCAGAAAATATAAACATGGTTCAAAAAATTGTGGTACTTACGTACGATGGAATATCCCTCAGCCATGAAATCAATGTCATAAGACGAGTAGCAGCAAAATGGGTGGATTCAGTTACGATGATTCTAAGTGAAATAAGTCACACAGAAAAAGAAACTTATCATAAGATATCACTTATGAAGATCCTGTAAACATGGCTACACTTGAACTGAGTTAGGAAAGAGAACAGTGTCTCACATTTAGAAAACACTCTTATACCTGCTTAAGGGGGAAGGAGAGGTGGGGTGATGCATAAAACCAGAGTTTGATATAAGCACAGGTACCATTCCAAAAACCAACTATGGAATAGACAAGACCTACACCGTCCTCAGTGAAAGGGACTCAAAACCCCATATTTCCCGCAGAGAAAGTATCTGACTAGTAAGAATCTTAAAACCTATGTATTGATATGTCTCCGTAAGGGAATCAAGTGTGTCTAGACTGGCATAAACATGGCAGCGAGAATCAGCTCAAACCCACTATAAAAAGGAATTTCAAAAACAAAACAAAAAAACTGGGAAATTCTTTACAATTCCTTCAGGGTCTCTGATGAAAGCTGGAATGACCCTATCTACAACGACAGCTGGATGTGGCATAAGGAGGGACACTTGGGACTGAGATGATTGGTGAGATTGGGTGAGCAAATGCAGACCCTTTAAAGCAATAATGCATGGCACCCATTCCATGGGTCCGAACTCTCCAGGTTGAAGGGAATATTACTACAGATATAACATGTGCGGGAAACCTAGGGAACGGACACAGTGTGAATACGAAAGGTTTCTAAAACTCAACGCATAGTCCCTCTCCTGGTGCTCCGGTTGGACTTTCCGTCTGCTTTACTATCAACCTCCCAACTTGGAATGACAGCCCCTTTAACATCTTGGTTCGCACAGGTTGCCAATTTGGCAGAGGATGAAAGGGAAGAGGGAGAACCAATGAGAGAGTAGCTGTTAGGCATTTGGACGGGCACATATCACTGTAATTTCCCGGCAGGAAGAAGAATTAACCAAATTCTCAGCCACCCACCGGGAACCAGTATAGGTCCTGAACCAAAATTTTGGACTTGCGGTCAGCTCACCAAAAACGAGTTGAAAAATGGAGTTCAGGGGCACAGCAATTCACAAACTGGCCGAGTAATAAAGGACAACTATCGTCCAAAAATCTGTTGAGGGAAGGCAACGAGGCGGACTTGAAAGCGAGGCAGGATAGCAGGAAACAGATTTCAAGAGGTACGTTGGAATCGACTTTAAAGCACAGGAAGAGGGGCACAACTTCGACAATGATGCACTTGGCCAAAAAGGGCGTATGCGTTTTCTCCTGAATATATTCAGGAGAAAACGCATACGCCCTTTTTGGCCAAGCAAGCAAGCGGGCAATGCAAATCTGCACTACAAAGAAGTATCACTTCCCACCGGTCAAAGGGGACATCCACAAAATGTGTAAGAACAAGAAAGGCAAGACAGGCCCTGGAGAACAGGGAGCCTTGTTATGCTGATGGGCGGGATGTAAATTGCCAACTGCCTCTCTGGAGGAGTGCATTCTGTTCCCTACAACAAGTAAAGAACAGAGCTACAGAGCCAAGGGCACTACCAGTCTAGGGAATATACCTTGGGAAACTGAAAATCAATAAGACAGAGCCACCCCAAAATTTAGGGCTGCAGTGCATACAAGGATCTCAACTTGGATACACCTTAAGTATCCCAGAAAATATAAACATGGTTCAAAAAATTGTGGTACTTACGTACGATGGAATATCCCTCAGCCATGAAATCAATGTCATAAGACCAGTAGCAGCAAAATGGGTGGATTCAGGTACGATGATTCTAAGTGAAATAAGTCACACAGAAAAAGAAACTTATCATAAGATATCACTTATGAAGATCCTGTAAACATGGCTACACTTGAACTGAGTTAGGAAAGAGAACAGTGTCTCACATTTAGAAAACACTCTTATACCTGCTTAAGGGGGAAGGAGAGGTGGGGTGATGCATAAAACCAGAGTTTTATATAAGCACAGGTACCGTTCCAAAAACCAACTATGGAATAGACAAGACCTACACCGTCCTCAGTGAAAGGGACTCAAAACCCCATATTTCCCGCAGAGGAAAATATCTGACTAGTAAGAATCTTAAAACCTATGTATTGATATGTCTCCGTAAGGGAATCAAGTGTGTCTAGACTGGCATAAACATGGCAGCGAGAATCAGCTCAAACCCACTATAAAAAGGAATTTCAAAAACAAAACAAAAAAACTGGGAAATTCTTTACAATTCCTTCAGGGTCTCTGATGAAAGCTGGAATGACCCTATCTACAACGACAGCTGAATGTGGCATAAGGAGGGACACTTGGGACTGAGAGGATTGGTGAGATTGGGTGAGCAAATGCAGACCCTTTAAAGCAATAATGCATGGCACCCATTCCATGGGTCCGAACTCTCCAGGTTGAAGGGAATATTACTACAGCTATAACATGTGCGGGAAACCTAGGGAACGGACACACTGTGAATACGAAAGGTTTCTAAAACTCAACGAATAATCCCACTCCTGGTGCTCCGGTTTGACTTTCCGTCTGCTTTACTATCAACCTCCCAACTTGGAGAGACAGCCCCTTTAACCTCTTGGTTCGCACAGGTTGCCAATTTGGCAGAGGATGAAAGGGAAGAGGGAGAACCAATGAGAGAGTAGCTGTTAGGCATTTGGACGGGCACATATCACTGTAATTTCCCGGCAGGAAGAAGAATTAACCAAATTCTCAGCCACCCACCGGGAACCAGTATAGGTCCTGAGCCAAAATTTTGGACTTGCGGTCAGCTCACCAAAAACGAGTTGAAAAATGGAGCTCAGGGGCACAGCAATTCACAAACTGGCCGAGTAATAAAGGACAACTATCGTCCAAAAATCTGTTGAGGGAAGGCAACGAGGTGGACTTGAAAGCGAGGCAGAATAGCAGGAAACAGATTTCAAGAGGTACGTTGGAATCGCCTTTAAAGCACAGGAAGAGGGGCACAACTTCGACAATGATGCACTTGGCCAAAAAGGGCGTATGCGTTTTCTCCTGAATATATTCAGGAGAAAACGCATACGCCCTTTTTGGCCAAGCAAGCAAGCGCAAGCGGGCAATGCAAATCTGCACTACAAAGAAGTATCACTTCCCACCGGTCAAAGGGGACATCCACAAAATGTGTAACAAAAAGAAAGGCAAGACAGGCCCTGGAGAACAGGGAGCCTTGTTATGCTGATGGGCGGGATGTAAATTGCCAACTGCCTCTCTGGAGGAGTGCATTCTGTTCCCTAAAACAAGTAAAGAACAGAGCTACAGAGCCAAGGGCACTACCAGTCTAGGGAATATACCTTGGGAAAACTGAAAATCAATAAGACAGAGCCACCCCAAAATTTAGGGCTGCACTGCATACAAGGACCTCAACTTGGATACACCTTAAGTATCCCAGAAAATATAAACATTGTTCAAAAAATTGTGGTACTTACGTACGATGGAATATCCCTCAGCCATGAAATCAATGTCATAAGACCAGTAGCAGCAAAATGGGTGGATTCAGGTACGATGATTCTAAGTGAAATAAGTCACACAGAAAAAGAAACTTATCATAAGATATCACTTATGAAGATCCTGTAAACATGGCTACACTTGAACTGAGTTAGGAAAGAGAACAGTGTCTCACATTTAGAAAACACTCTTATACCTGCTTAAGGGGGAAGGAGAGGTGGGGTGATGCATAAAACCAGAGTTTGATATAAGCACAGGTACCGTTCCAAAAACCAACTATGGAATAGACAAGACCTACACCGTCCTCAGTGAAAGGGACTCAAAACCCCATATTTCCCACAGAGGAAAATATCTGACTAGTAAGAATCTTAAAACCTATGTATTGATATGTCTCCGTAAGGGAATCAAGTGTGTCTAGACTGGCATAAACATGGCAGCGAGAATCAGCTCAAACCCACTATAAAAAGGAATTTCAAAAACAAAACAAAAAAACTGGGAAATTCTTTACAATTCCTTCAGGGTCTCTGATGAAAGCTGGAATGACCCTATCTACAACGACAGCTGGATGTGGCATAAGGAGGGACACTTGGGACTGAGACGATTGGTGAGATTGGGTGAGCAAATGCAGACCCTTTAAAGCAATTATGCATGGCACCCATTCCATGGGTCCGAACTCTCCAGGTTGAAGGGAATATTACTACAGCTATAACATGTGCGGGAAACCTAGAGAACGGACACACTGTGAATACGAATGGTTTCTAAAACTCAAAGAATAGTCCCTCTCCTGGTGCTCCGGTTTGACTTTCCGTCTGCTTTACTATCAACCTCCCAACTTGGAGAGACAGCCCCTTTAACCTCTTGGTTCGCACAGGTTGCCAATTTGGCAGAGGATGAAAGGGAAGAGGGAGAACCAATGAGAGAGTAGCTGTTAGGCATTTGGACGGGCACATATCACTGTAATTTCCCGGCAGGAAGAAGAATTAACCAAATTCTCAGCCACCCACCGGGAACCAGTATAGGTCCTGAACCAAAATTTTGGACTTGCGGTCAGCTCACCAAAAACGAGTTGAAAAATGGAGCTCAGGGGCACAGCAATTCACAAACTGGCCGAGTAATAAAGGACAACTATCGTCCAAAAATCTGTTGAGGGAAGGCAACGAGGTGGACTTGAAAGCGAGGCAGAATAGCAGGAAACAGATTTCAAGAGGTACGTTGGAATCGCCTTTAAAGCACAGGAAGAGGGGCACAACTTCGACAATGATGCACTTGGCCAAAAAGGGCGTATGCGTTTTCTCCTGAATATATTCAGGAGAAAACGCATACGCCCTTTTTGGCCAAGCAAGCAAGCGGGCAATGCAAATCTGCACTACAAAGAAGTATCACTTCCCACCGGTCAAAAGGGACATCCACAAAATGTGTAAGAACAAGAAAGGCAAGACAGGCCCTGGAGAACAGGGAGCCTTGTTATGCTGATGGGCGGGATGTAAATTGCCAACTGCCTCTCTGGAGGAGTGCATTCTGTTCCCTAAAACAAGTAAAGAACAGAGCTACAGAGCCAAGGGCACTACCAGTCTAGGGAATATACCTTGGGAAAACTGAAAATCAATAAGACAGAGCCACCCCAAAATTTAGGGCTGCACTGCATACAAGGACCTCAACTTGGATACACCTTAAGTATCCCAGAAAATATAAACATGGTTCAAAAAATTGTGGTACTTACGTACAATGGAATATCCCTCAGCCATGAAATCAATGTCATAAGACCAGTAGCAGCAAAATGGGTGGATTCAGGTACGATGATTCTAAGTGAAATAAGTCACACAGAAAAAGAAACTTATCATAAGATATCACTTATGAAGATCCTGTAAACATGGCTACACTTGAACTGAGTTAGGAAAGAGAACAGTGTCTCACATTTAGAAAACACTCTTATACCTGCTTAAGGGGGAAGGAGAGGTGGGGTGATGCATAAAACCAGAGTTTGATATAAGCACAGGTACCGTTCCAAAAACCAACTATGGAATAGACAAGACCTACACCGTCCTCAGTGAAAGGGACTCAAAACCCCATATTTCCCGCAGAGGAAAATATCTGACTAGTAAGAATCTTAAAACCTATGTATTGATATGTCTCCGTAAGGGAATCAAGTGTGTCTAGACTGGCATAAACATGGCAGCGAGAATCAGCTCAAACCCACTATAAAAAGGAATTTCAAAAACAAAACAAAAAAACTGGGAAATTCTTTACAATTCCTTCAGGGTCTCTGATGAAAGCTGGAATGACCCTATCTACAACGACAGCTGGATGTGGCATAAGGAGGGACACTTGGGACTGAGACGATTGGTGAGATTGGGTGAGCAAATGCAGACCCTTTAAAGCAATAATGCATGGCACCCATTCCATGGGTCCGAACTCTCCAGGTTGAAGGGAATATTACTACAGCTATAACATGTGCAGGAAACCTAGAGAACGGACACACTGTGAATACGAAAGGGTTCTAAAACTCAACGAATAAACCCTCTCCTGGTGCTCCGGATTGACTTTCCGGCTGCTTTACTATCAACCTCCCAACTTGGAGAGACAGCCCCTTTAACCTCTTGGTTCGCACAGGTTGCCAATTTGGCAGAGGATGAAAGGGAAGAGGGAGAACCAATGAGAGAGTAGCTGTTAGCATTTGATGGGCACATATCAATGTAATTTCCCAGCAGGAAGAAGAATTAACCAAATTCTCAGCCACCCACCGGGAACCAGTATAGGTCCTGAACCAAAATTTTGGACTTGCGGTCAGCTCACCAAAAACGAGTTGAAAAATGGAGCTCAGGGGCACAGCAATTCACAAACTGGCCGAGTAATAAAGGACACCTATCGTCCAAAAATCTGTTGAGGGAAGGCAACGAGGCGGACTTGAAAGCGAGGCAGAATAGCAGGAAACAGATTTCAAGAGGTACGTTGGAATCGCCTTTAAAGCACACGAAGAGGGGCACATCTTCGACAATGATGCACTTGGCCAAAAAGGGCGTATGCGTTTTCTCCTGAATATATTCAGGAGAAAACGCATACGCCCTTTTTGGCCAAGCAAGCAAGCGGGCAATGCAAATCTGCACTACAAAGAAGTATCACTTCCCACCGGTCAAAAGGGACATCCACAAAATGTGTAAGAACAAGAAAGGCAAGACAGGCCCTGGAGAACAGGGAGCCTTGTTATGCTGATGGGCGGGATGTAAATTGCCAACTGCCTCTCTGGAGGAGTGCATTCTGTTCCCTGAAACAAGTAAAGAACAGAGCTACAGAGCCAAGGGCACTACCAATCTAGGGAATATACCTTGGGAAAACTGAAAATCAATAAGACAGAGCCACCCAAAAATTTAGGGCTGCACTGCATACAAGGACCTCAACTTGGATACACCTTAAGTATCCCAGAAAATATAAACATGGTTCAAAAAATTGTGGTACTTACGTACGATGGTATATCCCTCAGCCATGAAATCAATGTCATAAGACCAGTAGCAGCAAAATGGGTGGATTCAGGTACGATGATTCTAAGTGAAATAAGTCACACAGAAAAAGAAACTTATCATAAGATATCACTTGTGAAGATCCTGTAAACATGGCTACACTTGAACTGAGTTAGGAAAGAGAACAGTGTCTCACATTTAGAAAACACTCTTATACCAGCTTAAGGGGGAAGGAGAGGTGGGGTGATGCATAAAACCAGAGTTTGATATAAGCACAGGTACCGTTCCAAAAACCAACTATGGAATAGACAAGACCTACACCGTCCTCAGCGAAAGGGACTCAAAACCCCATATTTCCCGCAGAGGAAAATATCTGACTAGTAAGAATCTTAAAACCTATGTATTGATATGTCTCCGTAAGGGAATCAAGTGTGTCTAGACTGGCATAAACATGGCAGCGAGAATCAGCTCAAACCCCCTATAAAAAGGAATTTCAAAAACAAAACAAAAAAACTGGGAAATTCTTTACAATTCCTTCAGGGTCTCTGATGAACCCTTCAATGACCCTATCTACAATGACAGCTGGATGTGGCATAATGAGGGACACTTGGGACTGAGAGGATTGGTGAGATTGGGTGAGCAAATGCAGACCCTTTAAAGCAGAAATGCCTGGCACCCATTCCATGGGTCCCAACTCTCCAGGTTAAAGGGAATATTACTACAGCTATAACATGTACGGGAAACCTAGAGAACGGACACACTGTGAATACGAAAGGTTTCTAAAACTTAACGAATAGTCCCTCTCCTGGTGCTCCGGTTTGACTTTCCATCTGCTTTACTATCAATCTCCCAAATTGGAGAGACAGCACCTTTAACCTCCTGGTTCGCACAGGTTTCCAATTTGGCAGAGGATGAAAGGGAAGAGGGAGAACCAATGAGAGAGTAGCTGTTAGGCATTTGGACGGGCACATATCACTCTAACTTCTCGGCAGGAAGAAGAACTAACCAAAGTCTCAGCCCCCCACCGGGAACCAGCATAGGTCCTCAACCAAAATTTTGGACTTGCGGTCAGCTCACAAAAAACGAGTTGAAAAATGGAGCTAAGGGGCACAGCATTTCACAAACTGGCCGAGTAATAAAGGACAGCTATCGTCCAAAAATCTGTTGAGGGAAGGCAACGAGGCGAACTTGAAAGCGAGGCAGAATAGCAGGAAACAGATTTCAAGAGGTACGTTGGAATCACCTTTAAAGCACAGAAAGAGGGGCACAACTACGACAATGATGCACTTGGCCAAAAAGGGCGTATGCGTTTTCTCCTGAATATATTCAGGAGAAAACGCATACGCCCTTTTTGGCCAAGCAAGCAAGCGGGCAATGCAAATCTGCACTTCAAAGAAGTATCACTTCCCACCGCTCAAAAGGGACATCCACAAAATGTGTAAAAGCCAGAAAGGCAAGACAGGCCCTGGAGAACAGGGAGCCTTGTTATGCTGATGGGCGGGTTGTAAATTGCCAACTGCCTCTCTGGTGGAGTATATTGTGTTCCCTAAAACAAGTAAAGAACAGAGCTAAAGAGCCAAGGGCACTTCCATTCTAGGGAATATACCTTGGAATTCTGAAAATCAATAAGACAGAGCCACCCCAAAATTTAGGGCTGCACTGCTTACAAGGACCTCAACTTGGGTACACCTTAAATATCCCAGGAAATATAAAAATGGTTTAAAAATTGTGGTACTTACGTACGATGGAATATCATTCAGCCATGAAATCAATGTCATAAACCAGTAGCAGCAAAATGGGTGGATTCAGGTACGATGATTCTAAGTGAAATAAGTCACAGAGAAAAAGAAACTTATCATAAGATATCACTTATGAAGATCCTGTAAACATGGCTACACTTGAACTGAGTTAGGAAATAAGACATTGTCTCATATTAAGAAAACACTCTTATGCCTGCTTAAGGGGGAAGGAGAGGTGGGGTGATGCATAAAACCAGAGTTTGATATAAGCACAGGTACCGTTCCAAAAACCAACTATGGAATAGACAAGACCTACACCTTCCTCAGTGAAAGGGACTCAAAACCCAATATTTCCCGCAGAGGAATATATCTGACTAGTAAGAATCTTAAAACCTATGTATTGATATGTCTCCGTAAGGGAATCAAGTATGTCTAGACTGGCATAAACATGGCAGTGAGAATCAGCACAAACCCACTATAAAAAGGAATTTCAAAAACAGAACAAAATATCTGGGAAATTCTTTACAATTCCTTCAGGGTCTCTGATGAAACCTGGAATGACCCTATCTACAATGACAGCTGGATGTGGCATAAGGCTGGACACTTGGGACTGAGAGGATTGGTGAGATTGGGTGAGCGAATGCAGACCCTTTAACGCAATAATGCATGGCACCCATTCCATGGGTCCCAACACTCCAGGTTGAAGGGAATATTACTACAGCTATAACATGTACGGGAAACCTAGAGAACGGACACACTGTGAATACGAAAGGTTTCTAAAACTCAACGAATAGTCCCTCACCTGGTGCTCCGGTTTGCCTTACCATCTGCTTTACTATCAACCTCACAACTTGGAGAGACAGCCCGTTTAACCTCCTGGTTCGCACAGGTTGCCAAATTGTGAGAGGATGAAATGGAAGAGGGAGAACCAATGAGAGAGTAGCTGTTAGACATTAGGACGGGCATATATTACTCTAACGTACCAGCAGAAAGAAGAATTATCCAAAGACTCAGCCCCCCACCGTGAACCAGCATAGGTCCTGAACCAACATTTTGGACTTGCGGTCAGCTCACCAAAAACGAGTTGAAAAATGGAGCTCAGGGGCACAACAATTCACAAACTGGCCGAGTAATAAAGGACAACTATCGTCCAAAAATCTGTTCAGGGAAGGCAACGAGGCGGACTTGAAATCGCGCCAGAATAGCAGGAAACAGATTTCAAGAGGTACGTTGGAATCGCCTTTAAAGCACAGGAAGAGGGGCACAACTTCGACAATGATGCACTTGGCCAAAAAGGGCGTATGCGTTTTCTCCTGAATATATTCAGGAGAAAACACATACGCTGTTTTTGGCCAAGCAAGCAAGCGGGCAATGCAAATCTGCACTACATAGAAGTATCACTTCCCACCGGTCAAAAGGGACATCCACAAAATGTGTAAAAACCAGAAAGGCAACACAGGCCCTGGAGAACAGGGAGCCTTGTTATGCTGATGGGCGGGATGTAACTTGCGAACTGCCTCTCTGGAGGAGTGCATTGTGTTCCCTAAAACAAGTAAAGAACAGAGCTACAGGGCCAAGGGCACTTCCAGTCTAGGGAATATACCTTGGGAAAACTGAAAATCAATAAGACAGAGACACCCCAAAATTTAGGGCTGCACTGCTTACAAGGACCTCAACTTGGGTACACCTTAAATATCCCAGGAAATATAAAAATGGTTCAAAAAATTGTGGTACTTACATACGATGGAATATCCCTCAGCCATGAAATCAATGTCATAAGATCAGTAGCAGCAAAATGGGTGGATTCAGGTACGATGATTCTAAGTGAAATATGTCACAGAGAAAAAGAAACTTATCATAAGATATCACTTATGAAGATCCTGTAAACATGGCTACACTTGAACTGAGGTAGGAAAGAGAACAGTGTCTCACATTTAGAAAACACTCTTATGCCTGCTTAAGGGGGAAGGAGAGGTGGGGTGATGCATAAAACCAGAGTTTGATAAAAGAACAGGTACCGTTCCAAAAACCAACTATGGAATAGACAAGACCTACACCTTCCTCAGTGAAAGGGAATCAAAACCAAATATTTCCCGCAGAGGAATATATCTGACTAGTAAAAATCTTAAAACCTATGTATTGATATGTCTCCGTAAGGGAATCAAGTGTGTCTAGACTGGCATAAACATGGCAGCGAGAATCAGCTCAAACCCACTATAAAAAGGAATTTCAAAAACAAAACAAAAAAACTGGGAAATTCTTTACAATTCCTTCAGGGTCTCTGATGAAACGTGGAATGACCCTATGTACAACGACAGCTGGATGTGGCATTAGGAGGGACACTTGGGACTGAGAGGATTGGTGAGATTGGGTGAGCAAATGCATACCATTTAAAGCACATATGCCTGGCACCCATTCCATGGGTCCCAACTCTCCAGGTTAAAGGGAATATTACTACAGCTATAACATGTACGGGAAACCTAGAGAACGGACACACTGTGAATACGAAAGGTTTCTAAAACTCAACGCATAGTCCCTCTCCTGGTGCTCCGGTTTGACTTTCCGTCTGCTTTACTATCAACCTCCCAACTTGGAATGACAGCCCCTTTAACATCTTGGTTCGCACAGGTTGCCAATTTGGCAGAGGATGAAAGGGAAGAGGGAGAACCAATGAGAGAGTAGCTGTTAGGCATTTGGACGGGCACATATCACTGTAATTTCCCGGCAGGAAGAAGAATTAACCAAATTCTCAGCCACCCACCGGGAACCAGTATAGGTCCTGAACCAAAATTTTGGACTTGCGGTCAGCTCACCAAAAACGAGTTGAAAAATGGAGCTCAGGGGCACAGCAATTCACAAACTGGCCGAGTAATAAAGGACAACTATCGTCCAAAAATCTGTTGAGGGAAGGCAACGAGGCGGACTTGAAAGCGAGGCAGGATAGCAGGAAACAGATTTCAAGAGGTACGTTGGAATCGACTTTAAAGCACAGGAAGAGGGGCACAACTTCGACAATGATGCACTTGGCCAAAAAGGGCGTATGCGTTTTCTCCTGAATATATTCAGGAGAAAACGCATACGCCCTTTTTGGCCAAGCAAGCAAGCGGGCAATGCAAATCTGCACTACAAAGAAGTATCACTTCCCACCGGTCAAAGGGGACATCCACAAAATGTGTAAGAACAAGAAAGGCAAGACAGGCCCTGGAGAAGAGGGAGCCTTGTTATGCTGATGGGCGGGATGTAAATTGCCAACTGCCTCTCTGGAGGAGTGCATTCTGTTCCCTACAACAAGTAAAGAACAGAGCTACAGAGCCAAGGGCACTACCAGTCTAGGGAATATACCTTGGGAAACTGAAAATCAATAAGACAGAGCCACCCCAAAATTTAGGGCTGCAGTGCATACAAGGATCTCAACTTGGATACACCTTAAGTATCCCAGAAAATATAAACATGGTTCAAAAAATTGTGGTACTTACGTACGATGGAATATCCCTCAGCCATGAAATCAATGTCATAAGACCAGTAGCAGCAAAATGGGTGGATTCAGGTACGATGATTCTAAGTGAAATAAGTCACACAGAAAAAGAAACTTATCATAAGATATCACTTATGAAGATCCTGCAAACATGGCTACACTTGAACTGAGTTAGGAAAGAGAACAGTGTCTCACATTTAGAAAACACTCTTATACCTGCTTAAGGGGGAAGGAGAGGTGGGGTGATGCATAAAACCAGAGTTTTATATAAGCACAGGTACCGTTCCAAAAACCAACTATGGAATAGACAAGACCTACACCGTCCTCAGTGAAAGGGACTCAAAACCCCATATTTCCCGCAGAGGAAAATATCTGACTAGTAAGAATCTTAAAACCTATGTATTGATATGTCTCCGTAAGGGAATCAAGTGTGTCTAGACTGGCATAAACATGGCAGCGAGAATCAGCTCAAACCCACTATAAAAAGGAATTTCAAAAACAAAACAAAAAAACTGGGAAATTCTTTACAATTCCTTCAGGGTCTCTGATGAAAGCTGGAATGACCCTATCTACAACGACAGCTGGATGTGGCATAAGGAGGGACACTTGGGACTGAGAGGATTGGTGAGTTTGGGTGAGCAAATGCAGACCCTTTAAAGCAATAATGCATGGCACCCATTCCATGGGTCCGAACTCTCCAGGTTGAAGGGAATATTACTACAGCTATAACATGTGCGGGAAACCTAGGGAACGGACACACTGTGAATACGAAAGGTTTCTAAAACTCAACGAATAATCCCACTCCTGGTGCTCCGGTTTGACTTTCCGTCTGCTTAACTATCAACCTCCCAACTTGGAGAGACAGCCCCTTTAACCTCTTGGTTCGCACAGGTTGCCAATTTGGCAGAGGATGAAAGGGAAGAGGGAGAACCAATGAGAGAGTAGCTGTTAGGCATTTGGACGGGCACATATCACTGTAATTTCCCGGCAGGAAGAAGAATTAACCAAATTCTCAGCCACCCACCGGGAACCAGTATAGGTCCTGAGCCAAAATTTTGGACTTGCGGTCAGCTCACCAAAAACGAGTTGAAAAATGGAGCTCAGGGGCACAGCAATTCACAAACTGGCCGAGTAATAAAGGACAACTATCGTCCAAAAATCTGTTGAGGGAAGGCAACGAGGTGGACTTGAAAGCGAGGCAGAATAGCAGGAAACAGATTTCAAGAGGTACGTTGGAATCGCCTTTAAAGCACAGGAAGAGGGGCACAACTTCGACAATGATGCACTTGGCCAAAAAGGGCGTATGCGTTTTCTCCTGAATATATTCAGGAGAAAACGCATACGCCCTTTTTGGCCAAGCAAGCAAGCGCAAGCGGGCAATGCAAATCTGCACTACAAAGAAGTATCACTTCCCACCGGTCAAAGGGGACATCCACAAAATGTGTAACAAAAAGAAAGGCAAGACAGGCCCTGGAGAACAGGGAGCCTTGTTATGCTGATGGGCGGGATGTAAATTGCCATCTGCCTTTCTTGAGGAGTGCATTCTGTTCCCTAAAACAAGTAAAGAACAGAGCTACAGAGCCAAGGGCACTACCAGTCTAGGGAATATACCTTGGGAAAACTGAAAATCAATAAGACAGAGCCACCCCAAAATTTAGGGCTGCACTGCATACAAGGACCTCAACTTGGATACACCTTAAGTATCCCAGAAAATATAAACATTGTTCAAAAAATTGTGGTACTTACGTACGATGGAATATCCCTCAGCCATGAAATCAATGTCATAAGACCAGTAGCAGCAAAATGGGTGGATTCAGGTACGATGATTCTAAGTGAAATAAGTCACACAGAAAAAGAAACTTATCATAAGATATCACTTATGAAGATCCTGTAAACATGGCTACACTTGAACTGAGTTAGGAAAGAGAACAGTGTCTCACATTTAGAAAACACTCTTATACCTGCTTAAGGGGGAAGGAGAGGTGGGGTGATGCATAAAACCAGAGTTTGATATAAGCACAGGTACCGTTCCAAAAACCAACTATGGAATAGACAAGACCTACACCGTCCTCAGTGAAAGGGACTCAAAACCCCATATTTCCCGCAGAGGAAAATATCTGACTAGTAAGAATCTTAAAACCTATGTATTGATATGTCTCCGTAAGGGAATCAAGTGTGTCTAGACTGGCATAAACATGGCAGCGAGAATCAGCTCAAACCCACTATAAAAAGGAATTTCAAAAACAAAACAAAAAAACTGGGAAATTCTTTACAATTCCTTCAGGGTCTCTGATGAAAGCTGGAATGACCCTATCTACAACAACAGCTGGATGTGGCATAAGGAGGGACACTTGGGACTGAGACGATTGGTGAGATTGGGTGAGCAAATGCAGACCCTTTAAAGCAATAATGCATGGCACCCATTCCATGGATCCGAACTCTCCAGGTTGAAGGGAATATTACTACAGCTATAACATGTGCAGGAAACCTAGAGAACGGACACACTGTGAATACGAAAGGGTTCTAAAACTCAACGAATAAACCCTCTCCTGGTGCTCCGGATTGACTTTCCGGCTGCTTTACTATCAACCTCCCAACTTGGAGAGACAGCCCCTTTAACCTCTTGGTTCGCACAGGTTGCCAATTTGGCAGAGGATGAAAGGGAAGAGGGAGAACCAATGAGAGAGTAGCTGTTAGGCATTTGGACGGGCACATATCACTGTAATTTCCCGGCAGGAAGAAGAATTAACCAAATTCTCAGCCACCCACCGGGAACCAGTATAGGTCCTGAACCAAAATTTTGGACTTGCGGTCAGCTCACCAAAAACGAGTTGAAAAATGGAGCTCAGGGGCACAGCAATTCACAAACTGGCCGAGTAATAAAGGACAACTATCGTCCAAAAATCTGTTGAGGGAAGGCAATGAGGCAGACTTGAAAGCGAGGCAGAATAGCAGGAAACAGATTTCAAGAGGTACGTTGGAATCGCCTTTAAAGCACAGGAAGAGGGGCACAACTTCGACAATGATGCACTTGGCCAAAAAGGGCGTATGCGTTTTCTCCTGAATATATTCAGGAGAAAACGCATACGCCCTTTTTGGCCAAGCAAGCAAGCGGGCAATGCAAATTTGCACTACAAAGAAGTATCACTTCCCACCAGTCAAAAGGGACATCCACAAAATGTGTAAGAACAAGAAAGGCAAGACAGGCCCTGGAGAACAGGGAGCCTTGTTATGCTGATGGGCGGGATGTAAATTGCCAACTGCCTCTCTGGAGGAGTGCATTCTGTTCCCTAAAACAAGTAAAGAACAGAGCTACAGAGCCAAGGGCACTACCAGTCTAGGGAATATACCTTGGGAAAACTGAAAATCAATAAGACAGAGCCACCCCAAAATTTAGGGCTGCACTGCATACAAGGACCTCAACTTGGATACACCTTAAGTATCCCAGAAAATATAAACATGGTTCAAAAAATTGTGGTACTTATGTACGATGGAATATCCCTCAGCCATGAAATCAATGTCATAAGACCAGTAGCAGCAAAATGGGTGGATTCAGGTACGATGATTCTAAGTGAAATAAGTCACACAGAAAAAGAAACTTATCATAAGATATCACTTATGAAGATCCTGTAAACATGGCTACACTTGAACTGAGTTAGGAAAGAGAACAGTGTCTCACATTTAGAAAACACTCTTATACCTGCTTAAGGGGGAAGGAGAGGTGGGGTGATGCATAAAACCAGAGTTTGATATAAGCACAGGTACCGTTCCAAAAACCAACTATGGAATAGACAAGACCTACACCGTCCTCAGTGAAAGGGACTCAAAACCCCATATTTCCAGCAGAGGAAAATATCTGACTAGTAAGAATCTTAAAACCTATGTATTGATATGTCTCCGTAAGGGAATCAAGTGTGTCTAGACTGGCATAAACATGGCAGCGAGAATCAGCTCAAACCCACTATAAAAAGGAATTTCAAAACCAAAACAAAAAAACTGGGAAATTCTTTACAATTCCTTCAGGGTCTCTGATGAAAGCTGGAATGACCCTATCTACAATGACAGCTGGATGTGGCATAAGTAGGGACACTTGGGACTGAGACGATTGCTGAGATTGGGTGAGCAAATGCACACCCTTTAAAGCAATAATGCATGGCACCCATTCCATGGGTCCGAACTCTCCAGTTTGAAGGGAATATTACTACAGCTATAACATGTGCGGGAAACCTAGAGAACGGACACACTGTGAATACGAAAGGTTTCTAAAACTCAACGAATAGTCCCTCTCCTGGTGCTCCGGTTTGACTTTCCGTCTGCTTTACTATCAACCTCCCAACTTGGAGAGACAGCCCCTTTAACCTCTTGGTTCGCACAGGTTGCCAATTTGGCAGAGGATGAAAGGGAAGAGGGAGAACCAATGAGAGAGTAGCTGTTAGGCATTTGGACGGGCACATATCACTGTAATTTCCCGGCAGGAAGAAGAATTAACCAAATTCTCAGCCACCCACCGGAAACCAGTATAGGTCCTGAACCAAAATTTTGGACTTGCGGTCAGCTCACCAAAAACGAGTTGAAAAATGGAGCTCAGGGGCACAGCAATTCACAAACTGGCCGAGTAATAAAGGACAACTATCGTCCAAAAATCTGTTGAGGGAAGGCAACGAGGCGGACTTGAAAGCGAGGCAGAATAGCAGGAAACAGATTTCAAGAGGTGCGTTGGAATCGCCTTTAAAGCACAGGAAGAGAGGCACAACTTCGACAATGACGCACTTGGCCAAAAAGGGCGTATGCGTTTTCTCCTAATATATTCAGGAGAAAACGCATACGCCCTTTTTGGCCAAGCAAGCAAGCGGGCAATGCAAATCTGCACTACAAAGAAGTATCACTTCCCACCGGTCAAAGGGGACATCCACAAAATGTGTAAGAACAAGAAAGGCAAGACAGGCCCTGGAGAACAGGGAGCCTTGTTATGCTGATGGGCGGGATGTAAATTGCCAACTGCCTCTCTGGAGGAGTGCATTCTGTTCCCTACAACAAGTAAAGAACAGAGCTACAGAGCCAAGGGCACTACCAGTCTAGGGAATATACCTTGGGAAACTGAAAATCAATAAGACAGAGCCACCCCAAAATTTAGGGCTGCAGTGCATACAAGGATCTCAACTTGGATACACCTTAAGTATCCCAGAAAATATAAACATGGTTCAAAAAATTGTGGTACTTACGTACGATGGAATATCCCTCAGCCATGAAATCAATGTCATAAGACCAGTAGCAGCAAAATGGGTGGATTCAGGTACGATGATTCTAAGTGAAATAAGTCACACAGAAAAAGAAACTTATCATAAGATATCACTTATGAAGATCCTGCAAACATGGCTACACTTGAACTGAGTTAGGAAAGAGAACAGTGTCTCACATTTAGAAAACACTCTTATACCTGCTTAAGGGGGAAGGAGAGGTGGGGTGATGCATAAAACCAGAGTTTTATATAAGCACAGGTACCGTTCCAAAAACCAACTATGGAATAGACAAGACCTACACCGTCCTCAGTGAAAGGGACTCAAAACCCCATATTTCCCGCAGAGGAAAATATCTGACTAGTAAGAATCTTAAAACCTATGTATTGATATGTCTCCGTAAGGGAATCAAGTGTGTCTAGACTGGCATAAACATGGCAGCGAGAATCAGCTCAAACCCACTATAAAAAGGAATTTCAAAAACAAAACAAAAAAACTGGGAAATTCTTTACAATTCCTTCAGGGTCTCTGATGAAAGCTGGAATGACCCTATCTACAACGACAGCTGGATGTGGCATAAGGAGGGACACTTGGGACTGAGAGGATTGGTGAGTTTGGGTGAGCAAATGCAGACCCTTTAAAGCAATAATGCATGGCACCCATTCCATGGGTCCGAACTCTCCAGGTTGAAGGGAATATTACTACAGCTATAACATGTGCGGGAAACCTAGGGAACGGACACACTGTGAATACGAAAGGTTTCTAAAACTCAACGAATAATCCCACTCCTGGTGCTCCGGTTTGACTTTCCGTCTGCTTAACTATCAACCTCCCAACTTGGAGAGACAGCCCCTTTAACCTCTTGGTTCGCACAGGTTGCCAATTTGGCAGAGGATGAAAGGGAAGAGGGAGAACCAATGAGAGAGTAGCTGTTAGGCATTTGGACGGGCACATATCACTGTAATTTCCCGGCAGGAAGAAGAATTAACCAAATTCTCAGCCACCCACCGGGAACCAGTATAGGTCCTGAGCCAAAATTTTGGACTTGCGGTCAGCTCACCAAAAACGAGTTGAAAAATGGAGCTCAGGGGCACAGCAATTCACAAACTGGCCGAGTAATAAAGGACAACTATCGTCCAAAAATCTGTTGAGGGAAGGCAACGAGGTGGACTTGAAAGCGAGGCAGAATAGCAGGAAACAGATTTCAAGAGGTACGTTGGAATCGCCTTTAAAGCACAGGAAGAGGGGCACAACTTCGACAATGATGCACTTGGCCAAAAAGGGCGTATGCATTTTCTCCTGAATATATTCAGGAGAAAACGCATACGCCCTTTTTGGCCAAGCAAGCAAGCGCAAGCGGGCAATGCAAATCTGCACTACAAAGAAGTATCACTTCCCACCGGTCAAAGGGGACATCCACAAAATGTGTAACAAAAAGAAAGGCAAGACAGGCCCTGGAGAACAGGGAGCCTTGTTATGCTGATGGGCGGGATGTAAATTGCCATCTGCCTCTCTTGAGGAGTGCATTCTGTTCCCTAAAACAAGTAAAGAACAGAGCTACAGAGCCAAGGGCACTACCAGTCTAGGGAATATACCTTGGGAAAACTGAAAATCAATAAGACAGAGCCACCCCAAAATTTAGGGCTGCACTGCATACAAGGACCTCAACTTGGATACACCTTAAGTATCCCAGAAAATATAAACATTGTTCAAAAAATTGTGGTACTTACGTACGATGGAATATCCCTCAGCCATGAAATCAATGTCATAAGACCAGTAGCAGCAAAATGGGTGGATTCAGGTACGATGATTCTAAGTGAAATAAGTCACACAGAAAAAGAAACTTATCATAAGATATCACTTATGAAGATCCTGTAAACATGGCTACACTTGAACTGAGTTAGGAAAGAGAACAGTGTCTCACATTTAGAAAACACTCTTATACCTGCTTAAGGGGGAAGGAGAGGTGGGGTGATGCATAAAACCAGAGTTTGATATAAGCACAGGTACCGTTCCAAAAACCAACTATGGAATAGACAAGACCTACACCGTCCTCAGTGAAAGGGACTCAAAACCCCATATTTCCCGCAGAGGAAAATATCTGACTAGTAAGAATCTTAAAACCTATGTATTGATATGTCTCCGTAAGGGAATCAAGTGTGTCTAGACTGGCATAAACATGGCAGCGAGAATCAGCTCAAACCCACTATAAAAAGGAATTTCAAAAACAAAACAAAAAAACTGGGAAATTCTTTACAATTCCTTCAGGGTCTCTGATGAAAGCTGGAATGACCCTATCTACAACGACAGCTGGATGTGGCATAAGGAGGGACACTTGGGACTGAGACGATTGGTGAGATTGGGTGAGCAAATGCAGACCCTTTAAAGCAATAATGCATGGCACCCATTCCATGGATCCGAACTCTCCAGGTTGAAGGGAATATTACTACAGCTATAACATGTGCAGGAAACCTAGAGAACGGACACACTGTGAATACGAAAGGGTTCTAAAACTCAACGAATAAACCCTCTCCTGGTGCTCCGGATTGACTTTCCGGCTGCTTTACTATCAACCTCCCAACTTGGAGAGACAGCCCCTTTAACCTCTTGGTTCGCACAGGTTGCCAATTTGGCAGAGGATGAAAGGGAAGAGGGAGAACCAATGAGAGAGTAGCTGTTAGGCATTTGGACGGGCACATATCACTGTAATTTCCCGGCAGGAAGAAGAATTAACCAAATTCTCAGCCACCCCCCGGGAACCAGTATAGGTCCTGAACCAAAATTTTGGACTTGCGGTCAGCTCACCAAAAACGAGTTGAAAAATGGAGCTCAGGGGCACAGCAATTCACAAACTGGCCGAGTAATAAAGGACAACTATCGTCCAAAAATCTGTTGAGGGAAGGCAATGAGGCAGACTTGAAAGCGAGGCAGAATAGCAGGAAACAGATTTCAAGAGGTACGTTGGAATCGCCTTTAAAGCACAGGAAGAGGGGCACAACTTCGACAATGATGCACTTGGCCAAAAAGGGCGTATGCGTTTTCTCCTGAATATATTCAGGAGAAAACGCATACGCCCTTTTTGGCCAAGCAAGCAAGCGGGCAATGCAAATTTGCACTACAAAGAAGTATCACTTCCCACCAGTCAAAAGGGACATCCACAAAATGTGTAAGAACAAGAAAGGCAAGACAGGCCCTGGAGAACAGGGAGCCTTGTTATGCTGATGGGCGGGATGTAAATTGCCAACTGCCACTCTGGAGGAGTGCATTCTGTTCCCTAAAACAAGTAAAGAACAGAGCTACAGAGCCAAGGGCACTACCAGTCTAGGGAATATACCTTGGGAAAACAGAAAATCAATAAGACAGAGCCACCCCAAAATTTAGGGCTGCACTGCATACAAGGACCTCAACTTGGATACACCTTAAGTATCCCAGAAAATATAAACATGGTTCAAAAAATTGTGGTACTTATGTACGATGGAATATCCCTCAGCCATGAAATCAATGTCATAAGACCAGTAGCAGCAAAATGGGTGGATTCAGGTACGATGATTCTAAGTGAAATAAGTCACACAGAAAAAGAAACTTATCATAAGATATCACTTATGAAGATCCTGTAAACATGGCTACACTTGAACTGAGTTAGGAAAGAGAACAGTGTCTCACATTTAGAAAACACTCTTATACCTGCTTAAGGGGGAAGGAGAGGTGGGGTGATGCATAAAACCAGAGTTTGATATAAGCACAGGTACCGTTCCAAAAACCAACTATGGAATAGACAAGACCTACACCGTCCTCAGTGAAAGGGACTCAAAACCCCATATTTCCAGCAGAGGAAAATATCTGACTAGTAAGAATCTTAAAACCTATGTATTGATATGTCTCCGTAAGGGAATCAAGTGTGTCTAGACTGGCATAAACATGGCAGCGAGAATCAGCTCAAACCCACTATAAAAAGGAATTTCAAAACCAAAACAAAAAAACTGGGAAATTCTTTACAATTCCTTCAGGGTCTCTGATGAAAGCTGGAATGACCCTATCTACAATGACAGCTGGATGTGGCATAAGTAGGGACACTTGGGACTGAGACGATTGCTGAGATTGGGTGAGCAAATGCACACCCTTTAAAGCAATAATGCATGGCACCCATTCCATGGGTCCGAACTCTCCAGTTTGAAGGGAATATTACTACAGCTATAACATGTGCGGGAAACCTAGAGAACGGACACACTCTGAATACGAAAGGTTTCTAAAACTCAACGAATAGTCCCTCTCCTGGTGCTCCGGTTTGACTTTCCGTCTGCTTTACTATCAACCTCCCAACTTGGAGAGACAGCCCCTTTAACCTCTTGGTTCGCACAGGTTGCCAATTTGGCAGAGGATGAAAGGGAAGAGGGAGAACCAATGAGAGAGTAGCTGTTAGGCATTTGGACGGGCACATATCACTGTAATTTCCCGGCAGGAAGAAGAATTAACCAAATTCTCAGCCACCCACCGGAAACCAGTATAGGTCCTGAACCAAAATTTTGGACTTGCGGTCAGCTCACCAAAAACGAGTTGAAAAATGGAGCTCAGGGGCACAGCAATTCACAAACTGGCCGAGTAATAAAGGACAACTATCGTCCAAAAATCTGTTGAGGGAAGGCAACGAGGCGGACTTGAAAGCGAGGCAGAATAGCAGGAAACAGATTTCAAGAGGTGCGTTGGAATCGCCTTTAAAGCACAGGAAGAGAGGCACAACTTCGACAATGACGCACTTGGCCAAAAAGGGCGTATGCGTTTTCTCCTGAATATATTCAGGAGAAAACGCATACGCCCTTTTTGGCCAAGCAAGCAAGCGCAAGCGGGCAATGCAAATCTGCACTACAAAGAAGTATCACTTCCCACCGGTCAAAGGGGACATCCACAAAATGTGTAACAAAAAGAAAGGCAAGACAGGCCCTGGAGAACAGGGAGCCTTGTTATGCTGATGGGCGGGATGTAAATTGCCATCTGCCTCTCTTGAGGAGTGCATTCTGTTCCCTAAAACAAGTAAAGAACAGAGCTACAGAGCCAAGGGCACTACCAGTCTAGGGAATATACCTTGGGAAAACTGAAAATCAATAAGACAGAGCCACCCCAAAATTTAGGGCTGCACTGCATACAAGGACCTCAACTTGGATACACCTTAAGTATCCCAGAAAATATAAACATGGTTCAAAAAATTGTGGTACTTACGTACGATGGAATATCCCTCAGCCATGAAATCAATGTCATAAGACCAGTAGCAGCAAAATGGGTGGATTCAGGTACGATGATTCTAAGTGAAATAAGTCACACAGAAAAAGAAACTTATCATAAGATATCACTTATGAAGATCCTGTAAACATGGCTACACTTGAACTGAGTTAGGAAAGAGAACAGTGTCTCACATTTAGAAAACACTCTTATACCTGCTTAAGGGGGAAGGAGAGGTGGGGTGATGCATAAAACCAGAGTTTGATATAAGCACAGGTACCGTTCCAAAAACCAACTATGGAATAGACAAGACCTACACCGTCCTCAGTGAAAGGGACTCAAAACCCCATATTTCCCGCAGAGGAAAATATCTGACTAGTAAGAATCTTAAAACCTATGTATTGATATGTCTCCGTAAGGGAATCAAGTGTGTCTAGACTGGCATAAACATGGCAGCGAGAATCAGCTCAAACCCACTATAAAAAGGAATTTCAAAAACAAAACAAAAAAACTGGGAAATTCTTTACAATTCCTTCAGGGTCTCTGATGAAAGCTGGAATGACCCTATCTACAACGACAGCTGGATGTGGCATAAGGAGGGACACTTGGGACTGAGACGATTGGTGAGATTGGGTGAGCAAATGCAGACCCTTTAAAGCAATAATGCATGGCACCCATTCCATGGATCCGAACTCTCCAGGTTGAAGGGAATATTACTACAGCTATAACATGTGCAGGAAACCTAGAGAACGGACACACTGTGAATACGAAAGGGTTCTAAAACTCAACGAATAAACCCTCTCCTGGTGCTCCGGATTGACTTTCCGGCTGCTTTACTATCAACCTCCCAACTTGGAGAGACAGCCCCTTTAACCTCTTGGTTCGCACAGGTTGCCAATTTGGCAGAGGATGAAAGGGAAGAGGGAGAACCAATGAGAGAGTAGCTGTTAGGCATTTGGACGGGCACATATCACTGTAATTTCCCGGCAGGAAGAAGAATTAACCAAATTCTCAGCCACCCACCGGGAACCAGTATAGGTCCTGAACCAAAATTTTGGACTTGCGGTCAGCTCACCAAAAACGAGTTGAAAAATGGAGCTCAGGGGCACAGCAATTCACAAACTGGCCGAGTAATAAAGGACAACTATCGTCCAAAAATCTGTTGAGGGAAGGCAATGAGGCAGACTTGAAAGCGAGGCAGAATAGCAGGAAACAGATTTCAAGAGGTACGTTGGAATCGCCTTTAAAGCACAGGAAGAGGGGCACAACTTCGACAATGATGCACTTGGCCAAAAAGGGCGTATGCGTTTTCTCCTGAATATATTCAGGAGAAAACGCATACGCCCTTTTTGGCCAAGCAAGCAAGCGGGCAATGCAAATTTGCACTACAAAGAAGTATCACTTCCCACCGGTCAAAAGGGACATCCACAAAATGTGTAAGAACAAGAAAGGCAAGACAGGCCCTGGAGAACAGGGAGCCTTGTTATGCTGATGGGCGGGATGTAAATTGCCAACTGCCTCTCTGGAGGAGTGCATTCTGTTCCCTGAAACAAGTAAAGAACAGAGCTACAGAGCCAAGGGCACTACCAGTCTAGGGAATATACCTTGGGAAAACTGAAAATCAATAAGACAGAGCCACCCCAAAATTTAGGGCTGCACTGCATACAAGGACCTCAACTTGGATACACCTTAAGTATCCCAGAAAATATAAACATGGTTCAAAAAATTGTGGTACTTACGTACGATGGAATATCCCTCAGCCATGAAATCAATGTCATAAGACCAGTAGCAGCAAAATGGGTGGATTCAGGTACGATGATTCTAAGTGAAATAAGTCACACAGAAAAAGAAACTTATCATAAGATATCACTTATGAAGATCCTGTAAACATGGCTACACTTGAACTGAGTTAGGAAAGAGAACAGTGTCTCACATTTAGAAAACACTCTTATACCTGCTTAAGGGGGAAGGAGAGGTGGGGTGATGCATAAAACCAGAGTTTGATATAAGCACAGGTACCGTTCCAAAAACCAACTATGGAATAGACAAGACCTACACCGTCCTCAGTGAAAGGGACTCAAAACCCCATATTTCCAGCAGAGGAAAATATCTGACTAGTAAGAATCTTAAAACCTATGTATTGATATGTCTCCGTAAGGGAATCAAGTGTGTCTAGACTGGCATAAACATGGCAGCGAGAATCAGCTCAAACCCACTATAAAAAGGAATTTCAAAACCAAAACAAAAAAACTGGGAAATTCTTTACAATTCCTTCAGGGTCTCTGATGAAAGCTGGAATGACCCTATCTACAATGACAGCTGGATGTGGCATAAGTAGGGACACTTGGGACTGAGACGATTGCTGAGATTGGGTGAGCAAATGCACACCCTTTAAAGCAATAATGCATGGCACCCATTCCATGGGTCCGAACTCTCCAGTTTGAAGGGAATATTACTACAGCTATAACATGTGCGGGAAACCTAGAGAACGGACACACTGTGAATACGAAAGGTTTCTAAAACTCAACGAATAGTCCCTCTCCTGGTGTTCCGGTTTGACTTTCCGTCTGCTTTACTATCAACCTCCCAACTTGGAGAGACAGCCCCTTTAACCTCTTGGTTCGCACAGGTTGCCAATTTGGCAGAGGATGAAAGGGAAGAGGGAGAACCAATGAGAGAGTAGCTGTTAGGCATTTGGACGGGCACATATCACTGTAATTTCCCGGCAGGAAGAAGAATTAACCAAATTCTCAGCCACCCACCGGAAACCAGTATAGGTCCTGAACCAAAATTTTGGACTTGCGGTCAGCTCACCAAAAACGAGTTGAAAAATGGAGCTCAGGGGCACAGCAATTCACAAACTGGCCGAGTAATAAAGGACAACTATCGTCCAAAAATCTGTTGAGGGAAGGCAACGAGGCGGACTTGAAAGCGAGGCAGAATAGCAGGAAACAGATTTCAAGAGGTACGTTGGAATCGCCTTTAAAGCACAGGAAGAGAGGCACAACTTCGACAATGACGCACTTGGCCAAAAAGGGCGTATGCGTTTTCTCCTGAATATATTCAGGAGAAAACGCATACGCCCTTTTTGGCCAAGCAAGCAAGCGGGCAATGCAAATCTGCACTACAAAGAAGTATCACTTCCCACCGGTCAAAAGGGACATCCACAAAATGTGTAAGAACAAGAAAGGCAAGACAGGCCCTGGAGAACAGGGAGCCTTGTTATGCTGATGGGCGGGATGTAAATTGCCAACTGCCTCTCTGGAGGAGTGCATTCTGTTCCCTAAAACAAGTAAAGAACAGAGCTACAGAGCCAAGGGCACTACCAGTCTAGGGAATATACCTTGGGAAAACTGAAAATCAATAAGACAGAGCCACCCCAAAATTTAGGGCTGCACTGCATACAAGGACCTCAACTTGGATACACCTTAAGTATCCCAGAAAATATAAACATGGTTCAAAAAATTGTGGTACTTACGTACGATGGAATATCCCTCAGCCATGAAATCAATGTCATAAGACCAGTAGCAGCAAAATGGGTGGATTCTGGTACGATGATTCTAAGTGAAATAAGTCACACAGAAAAAGAAACTTATCATAAGATATCACTTATGAAGATCCTGTAAACATGGCTACACTTGAACTGAGTTAGGAAAGAGAACAGTGTCTCACATTTAGAAAACACTCTTATACCTGCTTAAGGGGGAAGGAGAGGTGGGGTGATGCATAAAACCAGAGTTTGATATAAGCACAGGTACCGTTCCAAAAACCAACTATGGAATAGACAAGACCTACACCGTCCTCAGTGAAAGGGACTCAAAACCCCATATTTCCCGGAGAGGAAAATATCTGACTAGTAAGAATCTTAAAACCTATGTATTGATATGTCTCCGTAAGGGAATCAAGTGTGTCTAGACTGGCATAAACATGGCAGCGAGAATCAGCTCAAACCCACTATAAAAAGGAATTTCAAAAACAAAACAAAAAAACTGGGAAATTCTTTACAATTCCTTCAGGGTCTCTGATGAAAGCTGGAATGACCCTATCTACAACGACAGCTGGATGTGGCATAAGGAGGGACACTTGGGACTGAGAGGATTGGTGAGATTGGGTGAGCAAATGCAGACCCTTTAAAGCAATAATGCATGGCACCCATTCCATGGATCCGAACTCTCCAGGTTGAAGGGAATATTACTACAGCTATAACATGTGCAGGAAACCTAGAGAACGGACACACTGTGAATACGAAAGGGTTCTAAAACTCAACGAATAAACCCTCTCCTGGTGCTCCGGATTGACTTTCCGGCTGCTTTACTATCAACCTCCCAACTTGGAGAGACAGCCCCTTTAACCTCTTGGTTCGCACAGGTTGCCAATTTGGCAGAGGATGAAAGGGAAGAGGGAGAACCAATGAGAGAGTAGCTGTTAGCATTTGATGGGCACATATCAATGTAATTTCCCAGCAGGAAGAAGAATTAACCAAATTCTCAGCCACCCACCGGGAACCAGTATAGGTCCTGAACCAAAATTTTGGACTTGCGGTCAGCTCACCAAAAACGAGTTGAAAAATGGAGCTCAGGGGCACAGCAATTCACAAACTGGCCGAGTAATAAAGGACACCTATCGTCCAAAAATCTGTTGAGGGAAGGCAACGAGGCGGACTTGAAAGCGAGGCAGAATAGCAGGAAACAGATTTCAAGAGGTACGTTGGAATCGCCTTTAAAGCACACGAAGAGGGGCACATCTTCGACAATGATGCACTTGGCCAAAAAGGGCGTATGCGTTTTCTCCTGAATATATTCAGGAGAAAACGCATACGCCCTTTTTGGCCAAGCAAGCAAGCGGGCAATGCAAATCTGCACTACAAAGAAGTATCACTTCCCACCGGTCAAAAGGGACATCCACAAAATGTGTAAGAACAAGAAAGGCAAGACAGGCCCTGGAGAACAGGGAGCCTTGTTATGCTGATGGGCGGGATGTAAATTGCCAACTGCCTCTCTGGAGGAGTGCATTCTGTTCCCTGAAACAAGTAAAGAACAGAGCTACAGAGCCAAGGGCACTACCAGTCTAGGGAATATACCTTGGGAAAACTGAAAATCAATAAGACAGAGCCACCCAAAAATTTAGGGCTGCACTGCATACAAGGACCTCAACTTGGATACACCTTAAGTATCCCAGAAAATATAAACATGGTTCAAAATATTGTGGTACTTACGTACGATGGTATATCCCTCAGCCATGAAATCAATGTCATAAGACCAGTAGCAGCAAAATGGGTGGATTCAGGTACGATGATTCTAAGTGAAATAAGTCACACAGAAAAAGAAACTTATCATAAGATATCACTTGTGAAGATCCTGTAAACATGGCTACACTTGAACTGAGTTAGGAAAGAGAACAGTGTCTCACATTTAGAAAACACTCTTATACCAGCTTAAGGGGGAAGGAGAGGTGGGGTGATGCATAAAACCAGAGTTTGATATAAGCACAGGTACCGTTCCAAAAACCAACTATGGAATAGACAAGACCTACACCGTCCTCAGCGAAAGGGACTCAAAACCCCATATTTCCCGCAGAGGAAAATATCTGACTAGTAAGAATCTTAAAACCTATGTATTGATATATCTCCGTAAGGGAATCAAGTGTGTCTAGACTGGCATAAACATGGCAGCGAGAATCAGCTCAAACCCCCTATAAAAAGGAATTTCAAAAACAAAACAAAAAAACTGGGAAATTCTTTACAATTCCTTCAGGGTCTCTGATGAACCCTTGAATGACCCTATCTACAATGACAGCTGGATGTGGCATAATGAGGGACACTTGGGACTGAGAGGATTGGTGAGATTGGGTGAGCAAATGCAGACCCTTTAAAGCAGAAATGCCTGGCACCCATTCCATGGGTCCCAACTCTCCAGGTTAAAGGGAATATTACTACAGCTATAACATGTACGGGAAACCTAGAGAACGGACACACTGTGAATACGAAAGGTTTCTAAAACTTAACGAATAGTCCCTCTCCTGGTGCTCCGGTTTGACTTTCCATCTGCTTTACTATCAATCTCCCAACTTGGAGAGACAGCACCTTTAACCTCCTGGTTCGCACAGGTTTCCAATTTGGCAGAGGATGAAAGGGAAGAGGGAGAACCAATGAGAGAGTAGCTGTTAGGCATTTGGACGGGCACATATCACTCTAACTTCTCGGCAGGAAGAAGAACTAACCAAAGTCTCAGCCCCCCACCGGGAACCAGCATAGGTCCTCAACCAAAATTTTGGACTTGCGGTCAGCTCACAAAAAACGAGTTGAAAAATGGAGCTAAGGGGCACAGCATTTCACAAACTGGCCGAGTAATAAAGGACAACTATCGTCCTAAAATCTGTTGAGGGAAGGCAACGAGGCGAACTTGAAAGCGAGGCAGAATAGCAGGAAACAGATTTCAAGAGGTACGTTGGAATCGCCTTTAAAGCACAGAAAGAGGGGCACAACTACGACAATGATGCACTTGGCCAAAAAGGGCGTATGCGTTTTCTCCTGAATATATTCAGGAGAAAACGCATACGCCCTTTTTGGCCAAGCAAGCAAGCGGGCAATGCAAATCTGCACTTCAAAGAAGTATCACTTCCCACCGCTCAAAAGGGACATCCACAAAATGTGTAAAAGCCAGAAAGGCAAGACAGGCCCTGGAGAACAGGGAGCCTTGTTATGCTGATGGGCGGGTTGTAAATTGCCAACTGCCTCTCTGGTGGAGTATATTGTGTTCCCTAAAACAAGTAAAGAACAGAGCTAAAGAGCCAAGGGCACTTCCATTCTAGGGAATATACCTTGGAATTCTGAAAATCAATAAGACAGAGCCACCCCAAAATTTAGGGCTGCACTGCTTACAAGGACCTCAACTTGGGTACACCTTAAATATCCCAGGAAATATAAAAATGGTTTAAAAATTGTGGTACTTACGTACGATGGAATATCATTCAGCCATGAAATCAATGTCATAAACCAGTAGCAGCAAAATGGGTGGATTCAGGTACGATGATTCTAAGTGAAATAAGTCACAGAGAAAAAGAAACTTATCATAAGATATCACTTATGAAGATCCTGTAAACATGGCTACACTTGAACTGAGTTAGGAAAGAGAACAGTGTCTCACATTTAGAAAACACTCTTATGCCTGCTTAAGGGGGAAGGAGAGGTGGGGTGATGCATAAAACCAGAGTTTGATATAAGCACAGGTACCGTTCCAAAAACCAACTATGGAATAGACAAGACCTACACCTTCCTCAGTGAAAGGGACTCAAAATCCCATATTTCCCGCAGAGGAATATATCTGACTAGTAAGAATCTTAAAACCTATGTATTGATATGTCTCCGTAAGGGAATCAAGTATGTCTAGACTGGCATAAACATGGCAGTGAGAATCAGCACAAACCCACTATAAAAAGGAATTTCAAAAACAGAACAAAAAATCTGGGAAATTCTTTACAATTCCTTCAGGGTCTCTGATGAAACCTGGAATGACCCTATCTACAATGACAGCTGGATGTGGCATAAGGCTGGACACTTGGGACTGAGAGGATTGGTGAGATTGGGTGAGCGAATGCAGACCCTTTAACGCAATAATGCATGGCACCCATTCCATGGGTCCCAACACTCCAGGTTGAAGGGAATATTACTACAGCTATAACATGTACGGGAAACCTAGAGAACGGACACACTGTGAATACGAAAGGTTTCTAAAACTCAACGAATAGTCCCTCTCCTGGTGCTCCGGTTTGCCTTACCATCTGCTTTACTATCAACCTCACAACTTGGAGAGACAGCCCCTTTAACCTCCTGGTTCGCACAGGTTGCCAAATTGTGAGAGGATGAAATGGAAGAGGGAGAACCAATGAGAGAGTAGCTGTTAGACATTAGGACGGGCATATATTACTCTAACGTACCAGCAGAAAGAAGAATTATCCAAAGACTCAGCCCCCCACCGTGAACCAGCATAGGTCCTGAACCAAAATTTTGGACTTGCGGTCAGCTCACCAAAAACGAGTTGAAAAATGGAGCTCAGGGGCACAACAATTCACAAACTGGCCGAGTAATAAAGGACAACTATCGTCCAAAAATCTGTTCAGGGAAGGCAACGAGGCGGACTTGAAATCGCGCCAGAATAGCAGGAAACAGATTTCAAGAGGTACGTTGGAATCGCCTTTAAAGCACAGGAAGAGGGGCACAACTTCGACAATGATGCACTTGGCCAAAAAGGGCGTATGCGTTTTCTCCTGAATATATTCAGGAGAAAACACATACGCCGTTTTTGGCCAAGCAAGCAAGCGGGCAATGCAAATCTGCACTACATAGAAGTATCACTTCCCACCGGTCAAAAGGGACATCCACAAAATGTGTAAAAACCAGAAAGGCAACACAGGCCCTGGAGAACAGGGAGCCTTGTTATGCTGATGGGCGGGATGTAACTTGTGAACTGCCTCTCTGGAGGAGTGCATTGTGTTCCCTAAAACAAGTAAAGAACATAGCTACAGGGCCAAGGGCACTTCCAGTCTAGGGAATATACCTTGGGAAAACTGAAAATCAATAAGACAGAGACACCCCAAAATTTAGGGCTGCACTGCTTACAAGGACCTCAACTTGGGTACACCTTAAATATCCCAGGAAATATAAAAATGGTTCAAAAAATTGTGGTACTTACATACGATGGAATATCCCTCAGCCATGAAATCAATGTCATAAGATCAGTAGCAGCAAAATGGGTGGATTCAGGTACGATGATTCTAAGTGAAATATGTCACACAGAAAAAGAAACTTATCATAAGATATCACTTATGAAGATCCTGTAAACATGGCTACACTTGAACTGAGGTAGGAAAGAGAACAGTGTCTCACATTTAGAAAACACTCTTATGCCTGCTTAAGGGGGAAGGAGAGGTGGGGTGATGCATAAAACCAGAGTTTGATATAAGAACAGGTACCGTTCCAAAAACCAACTATGGAATAGACAAGACCTACACCGTCCTCAGTGAAAGGGACTCAAAACCCCATATTTCCCGCAGAGGAAAGTATCTGACTAGTAAGAATCTTAAAACCTATGTATTGATATGTCTCCATAAGGGAATCAAGTGTGTCTAGACTGGCATAAACATGGCAGCGAGAATCAGCTCAAACCCACTATAAAAAGGAATTTCAAAAACAAAACAAAAAAACTGGGAAATTCTTTACAATTCCTTCAGGGTCTCTGATGAAAGCTGGAATGACCCTATCTACAACGACAGCTGGATGTGGCATAAGGAGGGACACTTGGGACTGAGATGATTGGTGAGATTGGGTGAGCACATGCAGACACTTTAAAGCAATAATGCATGGCACCCATTCCATGGGTCCGAACTCTCCAGGTTGAAGGGAATATTACTACAGCTATAACATGTGCAGGAAACCTAGGGAACGGACACACTGTGAATACGAAAGGTTTCTAAAACTCAACACATAGTCCCTCTCCTGGTGCTCCGGTTTGACTTTCCGTCTGCTTTACTATCAACCTCCCAACTTGGAGAGACAGCCCCTTTAACCTCTTGGTTCGCACAGGTTGCCGATTTGGCAGAGGATGAAAGGGAAGAGGGAGAACCAATGAGAGAGTAGCTGTTAGGCATTTGGACGGGCACATATCACTGTAATTTCCCGGCAGGAAGAAGCATTAACCAAATTCTCAGCCACCCACTGGGAACCAGTATAGGTCCTGAACCAAAATTTTGGACTTGCGGTCAGCTCACCAAAAAAGAGTTGAAAAATGGAGCTCAGGGGCACAGCAATTCACAAACTGGCCGAGTAATAAAGGACAACTATCGTCCAAAAATCTGTTGAGGGAAGGCAACGAGGCGGACTTGAAAGCGAGGCAGAATAGCAGGAAACAGATTTCAAGAGGTACGTTGGAATCGCCTTTAAAGCACAGGAAGAGGGGCACAACTTCGACAATGATGCACTTGGCCAAAAAGGGCGTATGCGTTTTCTCCTGAATATATTCAGGAGAAAACGCATACGCCCTTTTTGGCCAAGCAAGCAAGCGGGCAATGCAAATCTGCACTACAAAGAAGTATCACTTCCCACCGGTCAAAAGGGACATCCACAAAATGTGTAAGAACAAGAAAGGCAAGACAGGCCCTGGAGAACAGGGAGCCTTGTTATGCTGATGGGCGGGATGTAAATTGCCAACTGCCTCTCTGGAGGAGTGCATTCTGTTCCCTGAAACAAGTAAAGAACACAGCTACAGAGCCAAGGGCACTACCAGTCTAGGGAATATACCTTGGGAAAACTGAAAATCAATAAGACAGAGCCACCCCAAAATTTAGGGCTGCACTGCATACAAGGACCTCAACTTGGATACACCTTAAGTATCCCAGAAAATATAAACATGGTTCAAAAAATTGTGGTACTTACGTACGATGGAATATCCCTCAGCCAAGAAATCAATGTCATTAGACCAGTAGCAGCAAAATGGGTGGATTCAGGTACGATGATTCTAAGTGAAATAAGTCACACAGAAAAAGAAACTTATCATAAGATATAACTTATGAAGATCCTGTAAACATGGCTACACTTGAACTGAGTTAGGAAAGAGAACAGTGTCTCACATTTAGAAAACACTCTTATACCTGTTTAAGGGGGAAGGAGAGGTGGGGTGATGCATAAAACCAGAGTTTGATATAAGCACAGGTACCGTTCCAAAAACCAACTATGGAATAGACAAGACATACACCGTCCTCAGTGAAAGGGACTCAAAACCCCATATTTCCCGCAGAGGAAAATATCTGACTAGTAAGAATCTTAAAACCTATGTATTGATATGTCTCCATAAGGGAATCAAGTGTGTCTAGACTGGCATAAACATGGCAGCGAGAATCAGCTCAAACCCACTATAAAAAGGAATTTCAAAAACAAAACAAAAAAACTGGGAAATTCTTTACAATTCCTTCAGGGTCTCTGATGAAAGCTGGAATGACCCTATCTACAACGACAGCTGGATGTGGCATAAGGAGGGACACTTGGGACTGAGACGATTGGTGAGATTGGGTGAGCAAATGCAGACCCTTTAAAGCAATAATGCATGGCACCCATTCCATGGATCCGAACTCTCCAGGTTGAAGGGAATATTACTACAGCTATAACATGTGCAGGAAACCTAGAGAACGGACACACTGTGAATACGAAAGGGTTCTAAAACTCAACGAATAAACCCTCTCCTGGTGCTCCGGATTGACTTTCCGGCTGCTTTACTATCAACCTCCCAACTTGGAGAGACAGCCCCTTTAACCTCTTGGTTCGCACAGGTTGCCAATTTGGCAGAGGATGAAAGGGAAGAGGGAGAACCAATGAGAGAGTAGCTGTTAGGCATTTGGACGGGCACATATCACTGTAATTTCCCGGCAGGAAGAAGAATTAACCAAATTCTCAGCCACCCACCGGGAACCAGTATAGGTCCTGAACCAAAATTTTGGACTTGCGGTCAGCTCACCAAAAACGAGTTGAAAAATGGAGCTCAGGGGCACAGCAATTCACAAACTGGCCGAGTAATAAAGGACAACTATCGTCCAAAAATCTGTTGAGGGAAGGCAATGAGGCAGACTTGAAAGCGAGGCAGAATAGCTGGAAACAGATTTCAAGAGGTACGTTGGAATCGCCTTTAAAGCACAGGAAGAGGGGCACAACTTCGACAATGATGCACTTGGCCAAAAAGGGCGTATGCGTTTTCTCCTGAATATATTCAGGAGAAAACGCATACGCCCTTTTTGGCCAAGCAAGCAAGCGGGCAATGCAAATTTGCACTACAAAGAAGTATCACTTCCCACCGGTCAAAAGGGACATCCACAAAATGTGTAAGAACAAGAAAGGCAAGACAGGCCCTGGAGAACAGGGAGCCTTGTTATGCTGATGGGCGGGATGTAAATTGCCAACTGCCTCTCTGGAGGAGTGCATTCTGTTCCCTAAAACAAGTAAAGAACAGAGCTACAGAGCCAAGGGCACTACCAGTCTAGGGAATATACCTTGGGAAAACTGAAAATCAATAAGACAGAGCCACCCCAAAATTTAGGGCTGCACTGCATACAAGGACCTCAACTTGGATACACCTTAAGTATCCCAGAAAATATAAACATGGTTCAAAAAATTGTGTTACTTACGTACGATGGAATATCCCTCAGCCATGAAATCAATGTCATAAGACCAGTAGCAGCAAAATGGGTGGATTCAGGTACGATGATTCTAAGTGAAATAAGTCACACAGAAAAAGAAACTTATCATAAGATATCACTTATGAAGATCCTGTAAACATGGCTACACTTGAACTGAGTTAGGAAAGAGAACAGTGTCTCACATTTAGAAAACACTCTTATACCTGCTTAAGGGGGAAGGAGAGGTGGGGTGATGCATAAAACCAGAGTTTGATATAAGCACAGGTACCGTTCCAAAAACCAACTATGGAATAGACAAGACCTACACCGTCCTCAGTGAAAGGGACTCAAAACTCCCTATTTCCCACAGAGGAATATATCTGACTAGTAAGAATCTTAAAACCTATGTATTGATATGTCTCCATAAGGGAATCAAGTGTGTCTAGACTGGCATAAACATGGCAGCGAGAATCAGCTCAAACCCACTATAAAAAGGAATTTCAAAACCAAAACAAAAAAACTGGGAAATTCTTTACAATTCCTTCAGGGTCTCTGATGAATGCTGGAATGACCCTATCTACAATGACAGCTGGATGTGGCATAAGTAGGGACACTTGGGACTGAGACGATTGCTGAGATTGGGTGAGCAAATGCACACCCTTTAAAGCAATAATGCATGGCACCCATTCCATGGGTCCGAACTCTCCAGTTTGAAGGGAATATTACTACAGCTATAACATGTGCGGGAAACCTAGAGAACGGACACACTGTGAATACGAAAGGTTTCTAAAACTCAACGAATAGTCCCTCTCCTGGTGCTCCGGTTTGACTTTCCGTCTGCTTTACTATCAACCTCCCAACTTGGAGAGACAGCCCCTTTAACCTCTTGGTTCGCACAGGTTGCCAATTTGGCAGAGGATGAAAGGGAAGAGGGAGAACCAATGAGAGAGTAGCTGTTAGGCATTTGGACGGGCAAATATCACTGTAATTTCCCGGCAGGAAGAAGAATTAACCAAATTCTCAGCCACCCACCGGAAACCAGTATAGGTCCTGAACCAAAATTTTGGACTTGCGGTCAGCTCACCAAAAACGAGTTGAAAAATGGAGCTCAGGGGCACAGCAATTCACAAACTGGCCGAGTAATAAAGGACAACTATCGTCCAAAAATCTGTTGAGGGAAGGCAACGAGGCGGACTTGAAAGCGAGGCAGAATAGCAGGAAACAGATTTCAAGAGGTACGTTGGAATCGCCTTTAAAGCACAGGAAGAGAGGCACAACTTCGACAATGACGCACTTGGCCAAAAAGGGCGTATGCGTTTTCTCCTGAATATATTCAGGAGAAAACGCATACGCCCTTTTTGGCCAAGCAAGCAAGCGCAAGCGGGCAATGCAAATCTGCACTACAAAGAAGTATCACTTCCCACCGGTCAAAGGGGACATCCACAAAATGTGTAACAAAAAGAAAGGCAAGACAGGCCCTGGAGAACAGGGAGCCTTGTTATGCTGATGGGCGGGATGTAAATTGCCATCTGCCTCTCTTGAGGAGTGCATTCTGTTCCCTAAAACAAGTAAAGAACAGAGCTACAGAGCCAAGGGCACTACCAGTCTAGGGAATATACCTTGGGAAAACTGAAAATCAATAAGACAGAGCCACCCCAAAATTTAGGGCTGCACTGCATACAAGGACCTCAACTTGGATACACCTTAAGTATCCCAGAAAATATAAGCATTGTTCAAAAAATTGTGGTACTTACGTACGATGGAATATCCCTCAGCCATGAAATCAATGTCATAAGACCAGTAGCAGCAAAATGGGTGGATTCAGGTACGATGATTCTAAGTGAAATAAGTCACACAGAAAAAGAAACTTATCATAAGATATCACTTATGAAGATCCTGTAAACATGGCTACACTTGAACTGAGTTAGGAAAGAGAACAGTGTCTCACATTTAGAAAACACTCTTATACCTGCTTAAGGGGGAAGGAGAGGTGGGGTGATGCATAAAACCAGAGTTTGATATAAGCACAGGTACCGTTCCAAAAACCAACTATGGAATAGACAAGACCTACACCGTCCTCAGTGAAAGGGACTCAAAACCCCATATTTCCCGCAGAGGAAAATATCTGACTAGTAAGAATCTTAAAACCTATGTATTGATATGTCTCCGTAAGGGAATCAAGTGTGTCTAGACTGGCATAAACATGGCAGCGAGAATCAGCTCAAACCCACTATAAAAAGGAATTTCAAAAACAAAACAAAAAAACTGGGAAATTCTTTACAATTCCTTCAGGGTCTCTGATGAAAGCTGGAATGACCCTATCTACAACGACAGCTGGATGTGGCATAAGGAGGGACACTTGGGACTGAGACGATTGGTGAGATTGGGTGAGCAAATGCAGACCCTTTAAAGCAATAATGCATGGCACCCATTCCATGGATCCGAACTCTCCAGGTTGAAGGGAATATTACTACAGCTATAACATGTGCAGGAAACCTAGAGAACGGACACACTGTGAATACGAAAGGGTTCTAAAACTCAACGAATAAACCCTCTCCTGGTGCTCCGGATTGACTTTCCGGCTGCTTTACTATCAACCTCCCAACTTGGAGAGACAGCCCCTTTAACCTCTTGGTTCGCACAGGTTGCCAATTTGGCAGAGGATGAAAGGGAAGAGGGAGAACCAATGAGAGAGTAGCTGTTAGGCATTTGGACGGGCACATATCACTGTAATTTCCCGGCAGGAAGAAGAATTAACCAAATTCTCAGCCACCCACCGGGAACCAGTATAGGTCCTGAACCAAAATTTTGGACTTGCGGTCAGCTCACCAAAAACGAGTTGAAAAATGGAGCTCAGGGGCACAGCAATTCACAAACTGGCCGAGTAATAAAGGACAACTATCGTCCAAAAATCTGTTGAGGGAAGGCAATGAGGCAGACTTGAAAGCGAGGCAGAATAGCAGGAAACAGATTTCAAGAGGTACGTTGAAATCGCCTTTAAAGCACAGGAAGAGGGGCACAACTTCGACAATGATGCACTTGGCCAAAAAGGGCGTATGCGTTTTCTCCTGAATATATTCAGGAGAAAACGCATACGCCCTTTTTGGCCAAGCAAGCAAGCGGGCAATGCAAATTTGCACTACAAAGAAGTATCACTTCCCACCGGTCAAAAGGGACATCCACAAAATGTGTAAGAACAAGAAAGGCAAGACAGGCCCTGGAGAACAGGGAGCCTTGTTATGCTGATGGGCGGGATGTAAATTGCCAACTGCCTCTCTGGAGGAGTGCATTCTGTTCCCTAAAACAAGTAAAGAACAGAGCTACAGAGCCAAGGGCACTACCAGTCTAGGGAATATACCTTGGGAAAACTGAAAATCAATAAGACAGAGCCACCCCAAAATTTAGGGCTGCACTGCATACAAGGACCTCAACTTGGATACACCTTAAGTATCCCAGAAAATATAAACATGGTTCAAAAAATTGTGGTACTTACGTACGATGGAATATCCCTCAGCCATGAAATCAATGTCATAAGACCAGTAGCAGCAAAATGGGTGGATTCAGGTACGATGATTCTAAGTGAAATAAGTCACACAGAAAAAGAAACTTATCATAAGATATCACTTATGAAGATCCTGTAAACATGGCTACACTTGAACTGAGTTAGGAAAGAGAACAGTGTCTCACATTTAGAAAACACTCTTATACCTGCTTAAGGGGGAAGGAGAGGTGGGGTGATGCATAAAACCAGAGTTTGATATAAGCACAGGTACCGTTCCAAAAACCAACTATGGAATAGACAAGACCTACACCGTCCTCAGTGAAAGGGACTCAAAACCCCATATTTCCAGCAGAGGAAAATATCTGACTAGTAAGAATCTTAAAACCTATGTATTGATATGTCTCCGTAAGGGAATCAAGTGTGTCTAGACTGGCATAAACATGGCAGCGAGAATCAGCTCAAACCCACTATAAAAAGGAATTTCAAAACCAAAACAAAAAAACTGGGAAATTCTTTACAATTCCTTCAGGGTCTCTGATGAAAGCTGGAATGACCCTATCTACAATGACAGCTGGATGTGGCATAAGTAGGGACACTTGGGACTGAGACGATTGCTGAGATTGGGTGAGCAAATGCACACCCTTTAAAGCAATAATGCATGGCACCCATTCCATGGGTCCGAACTCTCCAGTTTGAAGGGAATATTACTACAGCTATAACATGTGCGGGAAACCTAGAGAACGGACACACTGTGAATACGAAAGGTTTCTAAAACTCAACGAATAGTCCCTCTCCTGGTGCTCCGGTTTGACTTTCCGTCTGCTTTACTATCAACCTCCCAACTTGGAGAGACAGCCCCTTTAACCTCTTGGTTCGCACAGGTTGCCAATTTGGCAGAGGATGAAAGGGAAGAGGGAGAACCAATGAGAGAGTAGCTGTTAGGCATTTGGACGGGCACATATCACTGTAATTTCCCGGCAGGAAGAAGAATTAACCAAATTCTCAGCCACCCACCGGAAACCAGTATAGGTCCTGAACCAAAATTTTGGACTTGCGGTCAGCTCACCAAAAACGAGTTGAAAAATGGAGCTCAGGGGCACAGCAATTCACAAACTGGCCGAGTAATAAAGGACAACTATCGTCCAAAAATCTGTTGAGGGAAGGCAACGAGGCGGACTTGAAAGCGAGGCAGAATAGCAGGAAACAGATTTCAAGAGGTACGTTGGAATCGCCTTTAAAGCACAGGAAGAGAGGCACAACTTCGACAATGACGCACTTGGCCAAAAAGGGCGTATGCGTTTTCTCCTGAATATATTCAGGAGAAAACGCATACGCCCTTTTTGGCCAAGCAAGCAAGCGGGCAATGCAAATCTGCACTACAAAGAAGTATCACTTCCCACCGGTCAAAAGGGACATCCACAAAATGTGTAAGAACAAGAAAGGCAAGACAGGCCCTGGAGAACAGGGAGCCTTGTTATGCTGATGGGCGGGATGTAAATTGCCAACTGCCTCTCTGGAGGAGTGCATTCTGTTCCCTAAAACAAGTAAAGAACAGAGCTACAGAGCCAAGGGCACTACCAGTCTAGGGAATATACCTTGGGAAAACTGAAAATCAATAAGACAGAGCCACCCCAAAATTTAGGGCTGCACTGCATACAAGGACCTCAACTTGGATACACCTTAAGTATCCCAGAAAATATAAACATGGTTCAAAAAATTGTGGTACTTACGTACGATGGAATATCCCTCAGCCATGAAATCAATGTCATAAGACCAGTAGCAGCAAAATGGGTGGATTCTGGTACGATGATTCTAAGTGAAATAAGTCACACAGAAAAAGAAACTTATCATAAGATATCACTTATGAAGATCCTGTAAACATGGCTACACTTGAACTGAGTTAGGAAAGAGAACAGTGTCTCACATTTAGAAAACACTCTTATACCTGCTTAAGGGGGAAGGAGAGGTGGGGTGATGCATAAAACCAGAGTTTGATATAAGCACAGGTACCGTTCCAAAAACCAACTATGGAATAGACAAGACCTACACCGTCCTCAGTGAAAGGGACTCAAAACCCCATATTTCCCGCAGAGGAAAATATCTGACTAGTAAGAATCTTAAAACCTATGTATTGATATGTCTCCGTAAGGGAATCAAGTGTGTCTAGACTGGCATAAACATGGCAGCGAGAATCAGCTCAAACCCACTATAAAAAGGAATTTCAAAAACAAAACAAAAAAACTGGGAAATTCTTTACAATTCCTTCAGGGTCTCTGATGAAAGCTGGAATGACCCTATCTACAACGACAGCTGGATGTGGCATAAGGAGGGACACTTGGGACTGAGAGGATTGGTTAGATTGGGTGAGCAAATGCAGACCCTTTAAGGCAATAATGCATGGCACCCATTCCATGGATCCGAACTCTCCAGGTTGAAGGGAATATTACTACAGCTATAACATGTGCAGGAAACCTAGAGAACGGACACACTGTGAATACGAAAGGGTTCTAAAACTCAACGAATAAACCCTCTCCTGGTGCTCCGGATTGACTTTCCGGCTGCTTTACTATCAACCTCCCAACTTGGAGAGACAGCCCCTTTAACCTCTTGGTTCGCACAGGTTGCCAATTTGGCAGAGGATGAAAGGGAAGAGGGAGAACCAATGAGAGAGTAGCTGTTAGCATTTGATGGGCACATATCAATGTAATTTCCCAGCAGGAAGAAGAATTAACCAAATTCTCAGCCACCCACCGGGAACCAGTATAGGTCCTGAACCAAAATTTTGGACTTGCGGTCAGCTCACCAAAAACGAGTTGAAAAATGGAGCTCAGGGGCACAGCAATTCACAAACTGGCCGAGTAATAAAGGACACCTATCGTCCAAAAATCTGTTGAGGGAAGGCAACGAGGCGGACTTGAAAGCGAGGCAGAATAGCAGGAAACAGATTTCAAGAGGTACGTTGGAATCGCCTTTAAAGCACACGAAGAGGGGCACATCTTCGACAATGATGCACTTGGCCAAAAAGGGCGTATGCGTTTTCTCCTGAATATATTCAGGAGAAAACGCATACGCCCTTTTTGGCCAAGCAAGCAAGCGGGCAATGCAAATCTGCACTACAAAGAAGTATCACTTCCCACCGGTCAAAAGGGACATCCACAAAATGTGTAAGAACAAGAAAGGCAAGACAGGCCCTGGAGAACAGGGAGCCTTGTTATGCTGATGGGCGGGATGTAAATTGCCAACTGCCTCTCTGGAGGAGTGCATTCTGTTCCCTGAAACAAGTAAAGAACAGAGCTACAGAGCCAAGGGCACTACCAGTCTAGGGAATATACCTTGGGAAAACTGAAAATCAATAAGACAGAGCCACCCAAAAATTTAGGGCTGCACTGCATACAAGGACCTCAACTTGGATACACCTTAAGTATCCCAGAAAATATAAACATGGTTCAAAAAATTGTGGTACTTACGTACGATGGTATATCCCTCAGCCATGAAATCAATGTCATAAGACCAGTAGCAGCAAAATGGGTGGATTCAGGTACGATGATTCTAAGTGAAATAAGTCACACAGAAAAAGAAACTTATCATAAGATATCACTTGTGAAGATCCTGTAAACATGGCTACACTTGAACTGAGTTAGGAAAGAGAACAGTGTCTCACATTTAGAAAACACTCTTATACCAGCTTAAGGGGGAAGGAGAGGTGGGGTGATGCATAAAACCAGAGTTTGATATAAGCACAGGTACCGTTCCAAAAACCAACTATGGAATAGACAAGACCTACACCGTCCTCAGCGAAAGGGACTCAAAACCCCATATTTCCCGCAGAGGAAAATATCTGACTAGTAAGAATCTTAAAACCTATGTATTGATATATCTCCGTAAGGGAATCAAGTGTGTCTAGACTGGCATAAACATGGCAGCGAGAATCAGCTCAAACCCCCTATAAAAAGGAATTTCAAAAACAAAACAAAAAAACTGGGAAATTCTTTACAATTCCTTCAGGGTCTCTGATGAACCCTTGAATGACCCTATCTACAATGACAGCTGGATGTGGCATAATGAGGGACACTTGGGACTGAGAGGATTGGTGAGATTGGGTGAGCAAATGCAGACCCTTTAAAGCAGAAATGCCTGGCACCCATTCCATGGGTCCCAACTCTCCAGGTTGAAGGGAATATTACTACAGCTATAACATGTACGGGAAACCTAGAGAACGGACACACTGTGAATACGAAAGGTTTCTAAAACTTAACGAATAGTCCCTCTCCTGGTGCTCCGGTTTGACTTTCCATCTGCTTTACTATCAATCTCCCAACTTGGAGAGACAGCACCTTTAACCTCCTGGTTCGCACAGGTTTCCAATTTGGCAGAGGATGAAAGGGAAGAGGGAGAACCAATGAGAGAGTAGCTGTTAGGCATTTGGACGGGCACATATCACTCTAACTTCTCGGCAGGAAGAAGAACTAACCAAAGTCTCAGCCCCCCACCGGGAACCAGCATAGGTCCTCAACCAAAATTTTGGACTTGCGGTCAGCTCACAAAAAACGAGTTGAAAAATGGAGCTAAGGGGCACAGCATTTCACAAACGGGCCGAGTAATAAAGGACAACTATCGTCCTAAAATCTGTTGAGGGAAGGCAACGAGGCGAACTTGAAAGCGAGGCAGAATAGCAGGAAACAGATTTCAAGAGGTACGTTGGAATCGCCTTTAAAGCACAGAAAGAGGGGCACAACTACGACAATGATGCACTTGGCCAAAAAGGGCGTATGCGTTTTCTCCTGAATATATTCAGGAGAAAACGCATACGCCCTTTTTGGCCAAGCAAGCAAGCGGGCAATGCAAATCTGCACTTCAAAGAAGTATCACTTCCCACCGCTCAAAAGGGACATCCACAAAATGTGTAAAAGCCAGAAAGGCAAGACAGGCCCTGGAGAACAGGGAGCCTTGTTATGCTGATGGGCGGGTTGTAAATTGCCAACTGCCTCTCTGGTGGAGTATATTGTGTTCCCTAAAACAAGTAAAGAACAGAGCTAAAGAGCCAAGGGCACTTCCATTCTAGGGAATATACCTTGGAATTCTGAAAATCAATAAGACAGAGCCACCCCAAAATTTAGGGCTGCACTGCTTACAAGGACCTCAACTTGGGTACACCTTAAATATCCCAGGAAATATAAAAATGGTTTAAAAATTGTGGTACTTACGTACGATGGAATATCATTCAGCCATGAAATCAATGTCATAAACCAGTAGCAGCAAAATGGGTGGATTCAGGTACGATGATTCTAAGTGAAATAAGTCACAGAGAAAAAGAAACTTATCATAAGATATCACTTATGAAGATCCTGTAAACATGGCTACACTTGAACTGAGTTAGGAAAGAAGACATTGTCTCATATTAAGAAAACACTCTTATGCCTGCTTAAGGGGGAAGGAGAGGTGGGGTGATGCATAAAACCAGAGTTTGATATAAGCACAGGTACCGTTCCAAAAACCAACTATGGAATAGACAAGACCTACACCTTCCTCAGTGAAAGGGACTCAAAATCCCATATTTCCCGCAGAGGAATATATCTGACTAGTAAGAATCTTAAAACCTATGTATTGATATGTCTCCGTAAGGGAATCAAGTATGTCTAGACTGGCATAAACATGGCAGTGAGAATCAGCACAAACCCACTATAAAAAGGAATTTCAAAAACAGAACAAAAAATCTGGGAAATTCTTTACAATTCCTTCAGGGTCTCTGATGAAACCTGGAATGACCCTATCTACAATGACAGCTGGATGTGGCATAAGGCTGGACACTTGGGACTGAGAGGATTGGTGAGATTGGGTGAGCGAATGCAGACCCTTTAACGCAATAATGCATGGCACCCATTCCATGGGTCCCAACACTCCAGGTTGAAGGGAATATTACTACAGCTATAACATGTACGGGAAACCTAGAGAACGGACACACTGTGAATACGAAAGGTTTCTAAAACTCAACGAACAGTCCCTCTCCTGGTGCTCCGGTTTGCCTTACCATCTGCTTTACTATCAACCTCACAACTTGGAGAGACAGCCCCTTTAACCTCCTGGTTCGCACAGGTTGCCAAATTGTGAGAGGATGAAATGGAAGAGGGAGAACCAATGAGAGAGTAGCTGTTAGGCATTAGGACGGGCATATATTACTCTAACGTACCAGCAGAAAGAAGAATTATCCAAAGACTCAGCCCCCCACCGTGAACCAGCATAGGTCCTGAACCAAAATTTTGGACTTGCGGTCAGCTCACCAAAAACGAGTTGAAAAATGGAGCTCAGGGGCACAACAATTCACAAACTGGCCGAGTAATAAAGGACAACTATCGTCCAAAAATCTGTTCAGGGAAGGCAACGAGGCGGACTTGAAATCGCGCCAGAATAGCAGGAAACAGATTTCAAGAGGTACGTTGGAATCGCCTTTAAAGCACAGGAAGAGGGGCACAACTTCGACAATGATGCACTTGGCCAAAAAGGGCGTATGCGTTTTCTCCTGAATATATTCAGGAGAAAACACATACGCCGTTTTTGGCCAAGCAAGCAAGCGGGCAATGCAAATCTGCACTACATAGAAGTATCACTTCCCACCGGTCAAAAGGGACATCCACAAAATGTGTAAAAACCAGAAAGGCAACACAGGCCCTGGAGAACAGGGAGCCTTGTTATGCTGATGGGCGGGATGTAACTTGCGAACTGCCTCTCTGGAGGAGTGCATTGTGTTCCCTAAAACAAGTAAAGAACATAGCTACAGGGCCAAGGGCACTTCCAGTCTAGGGAATATACCTTGGGAAAACTGAAAATCAATAAGACAGAGACACCCCAAAATTTAGGGCTGCACTGCTTACAAGGACCTCAACTTGGGTACACCTTAAATATCCCAGGAAATATAAAAATGGTTCAAAAAATTGTGGTACTTACATACGATGGAATATCCCTCAGCCATGAAATCAATGTCATAAGATCAGTAGCAGCAAAATGGGTGGATTCAGGTACGATGATTCTAAGTGAAATATGTCACACAGAAAAAGAAACTTATCATAAGATATCACTTATGAAGATCCTGTAAACATGGCTACACTTGAACTGAGGTAGGAAAGAGAACAGTGTCTCACATTTAGAAAACACTCTTATGCCTGCTTAAGGGGGAAGGAGAGGTGGGGTGATGCATAAAACCAGAGTTTGATATAAGAACAGGTACCGTTCCAAAAACCAACTATGGAATAGACAAGACCTACACCTTCCTCAGTGAAAGGGAATCAAAACCAAATATTTCCCGCAGAGGAATATATCTGACTAGTAAAAATCTTAAAACCTATGTATTGATATGTCTCCGTAAGGGAATCAAGTGTGTCTAGACTGGCATAAACATGGCAGCGAGAATCAGCTCAAACCCACTATAAAAAGGAATTTCAAAAACAAAACAAAAAAACTGGGAAATTCTTTACAATTCCTTCAGGGTCTCTGATGAAACGTGGAATGACCCTATGTACAACGACAGCTGGATGTGGCATTAGGATGGACACTTGGGACTGAGAGGATTGGTGAGATTGGGTGAGCAAATGCATACCATTTAAAGCACAAATGCCTGGCACCCATTCCATGGGTCCCAACTCTCCAGGTTGAAGGGAATATTACTACAGCTATAACATGTACGGGAAACCTAGAGAACGGACACACTGTGAATACGAAAGGTTTCTAAAACTCAACGAATAGTCCCTCTCCTGGTGCTCCGGTTTGACTTTCCATCTGCTTTACTATCAACCTCCCAACTTGGAGAGACAGCCCCTTTAACCTCCTGGTTCGCACAGGTTGCCAATTTGGCAGAGGATGAAAGGGAAGAGGGAGAACCAATGAGAGAGTAGCTGTTAGGCATTTGGACGGGCATATATCACTCTAATTTCCCGGCAGGAAGAAGAATTAACCAACTTCTCAGCCACCCACCGGGAACCAGTATAGGTCCTGAACCAAAATTTTGGACTTGCAGTCAGCTCACAAAAAACGAGTTGAAAAATGGAGCTCAAGGGCACAGCAATTCACAAACTGCCCGAGTAATAAAGGACAACTATCGTACAAAAATCTGTTGAGGGAAGGCAGCGAGGCGGACTGGAAAGCGAGGCAGAATAGCAGGAAACAGATTTCAAGAGGTACGTTGGAATCGCCTTTAAAGCACAGGAAGAGGGACACAACTTCGACAATGATGCACTAGGCCCAAATGGGCGTATGCGTTTTCTCCTGAATATATCCAGGAGAAAACGCATACGCCCTTTTTGGCCAAGCAAGCAAGCGGGCAATGCAAATCTGCACTACAAAGAAGTATCACTTCCCACCAGTCAAAAGGGACATCCACAAAATGTGTAACAAAAAGAAAGGCAAGACAGGCCCTGGAGAACAGGGAGCCTTGTTATGCTGATGGGCGGGATGTAAATTGCCAACTGCCTCTCTGGAGGAGTGCATTCTGTTCCCTAAAACAAGTAAAGAACAGAGCCAAGGGCACTACCAGTCTAGGGAATATACCTTGGGAAAACTGAAAATCAATAAGACAGAGCCACCCCAAAATTTAGGGCTGCACTGCATACAAGGATCTCAACTTGGATACACCTTAAGTATCCCAGAAAATATAAACATGGTTCAAAAAATTGTGGTACTTACGTACGATGGAATATCCCTCAGCCATGAAATCAATGTCATAAGACCAGTAGCAGCAAAATGGGTGGATTCAGGTACGATGATTCTAAGTGAAATAAGTCACACAGAAAAAGAAACTTATCATAAGATATCACTTATGAAGATCCTGTAAACATGGCTACACTTGAACTGAGTTAGGAAAGAGAACAGTGTCTCACATTTAGAAAACACTCTTATACCTGCTTAAGGGGGAAGGAGAGGTGGGGTGATGCATAAAACCAGAGTTTGATATAAGCACAGGTACCGTTCCAAAAACCAACTATGGAATAGACAAGACCTACACCGTCCTCAGTGAAAGGGACTCAAAACCCCATATTTCCCGCAGAGGAAAATATCTGACTAGTAAGAATCTTAAAACCTATGTATTGATATGTCTCCGTAAGGGAATCAAGTGTGTCTAGACTGGCATAAACATGGCAGCGAGAATCAGCTCAAACCCACTATAAAAAGGAATTTCAAAAACAAAACAAAAAAACTGGGAAATTCTTTACAATTCCTTCAGGGTCTCTGATGAAAGCAGGAATGACCCTATCTACAACGACAGCTGGATGTGGCATAAGGAGGGACACTTGGGACTGAGACGATTGGTGAGATTGGGTGAGCAAATGCAGACCCTTTAAAGCAATAATGCATGGCACCCATTCCATGGGTCCGAACTCTCCAGGTTGAAGGGAATATTACTACAGCTATAACATGTGCGGGAAACCTAGAGAACGGACACACTGTGAATATGAAAGTGTTCTAAAACTCAACGAACAAACCCTCTCCTGGTGCTCCGGATTGACTTTCCGGCTGCTTTACTATCAACCTCCCAACTTGGAGAGACAGCCCCTTTAACCTCTTGGTTCGCACAGGTTGCCAATTTGGCAGAGGATGAAAGGGAAGAGGGAGAACCAATGAGAGAGTAGCTGTTAGGCATTTGGACGGGCACATATCACTGTAATTTCCCGGCAGGAAGAAGAATTAACCAAATTCTCAGCCACCCACCGGGAACCAGTATAGGTCCTGAACCAAAATTTTGGACTTGCGGTCAGCTCACCAAAAACGAGTTGAAAAATGGAGCTCAGGGGCACAGCAATTCACAAACTGGCCGAGTAATAAAGGACAACTATCGTCCAAAAATCTGTTGAGGGAAGGCAACGAGGCGGACTTGAAAGCGAGGCAGAATAGCAGGAAACAGATTTCAAGAGGTACGTTGGAATCACCTTTAAAGCACAGGAAGAGGGGCACAACTTCGACAATGATGCACTTGGCCAAAAAGGGCGTATGCGTTTTCTCCTGAATATATTCAGGAGAAAACGCATACGCCCTTTTTGGCCAAGCAAGCAAGCGGGCAATGCAAATCTGCACTACAAAGAAGTATCACTTCCCACCGGTCAAAAGGGACATCCACAAAATGTGTAAGAACAAGAAAGGCAAGACAGGCCCTGGAGAACAGGGAGCCTTGTTATGCTGATGGGCGGGATGTAAATTGCCAACTGCCTCTCTGGAGGAGTGCATTCTGTTCCCTACAACAAGTAAAGAACAGAGCTACAGAGCCAAGGGCACTACCAGTCTAGGGAATATACCTTGGGAAAACTGAAAATCAATAAGACAGAGCCACCCCAAAATTTAGGGCTGCACTGCATACAAGGACCTCAACTTGGATACACCTTAAGTATCCCAGAAAATATAAACATGGTTCAAAAAATTGTGGTACATACGTACGATGGAATATCCCTCAGCCATGAAATCAATGTCATAAGACCAGTAGTAGCAAAATGGGTGGATTCAGGTACGATGATTCTAAGTGAAATAAGTCACACAGAAAATGAAACTTATCATAAGATATCACTTATGAAGATCCTGTAAACATGGCTACACTTGAACTGAGTTAGGAAAGAGAACAGTGTCTCACATTTAGAAAACACTCTTATACCTGCTTAAGGGGGAAGGAGAGGTGGGGTGATGCATAAAACCAGAGTTTGATATAAGCACAGGTACCGTTCCAAAAACCAACTATGGAATAGACAAGACCTACACCGTCCTCAGTGAAAGGGACTCAAAACCCCATATTTCCCGCAGAGGAAAGTATCTGACTAGTAAGAATCTTAAAACCTATGTATTGATATGTCTCCATAAGGGAATCAAGTGTGTCTAGACTGGCATAAACATGGCAGCGAGAATCAGCTCAAACCCACTATAAAAAGGAATTTCAAAAACAAAACAAAAAAACTGGGAAATTCTTTACAATTCCTTCAGGGTCTCTGATGAAAGCTGGAATGACCCTATCTACAACGACAGCTGGATGTGGCATAAGGAGGGACACTTGGGACTGAGATGATTGGTGAGATTGGGTGAGCACATGCAGACCCTTTAAAGCAATAATGCATGGCACCCATTCCATGGGTCCGAACTCTCCAGGTTGAAGGGAATATTACTACAGCTATAACATGTGCAGGAAACCTAGGGAACGGACACACTGTGAATACGAAAGGTTTCTAAAACTCAACACATAGTCCCTCTCCTGGTGCTCCGGTTTGACTTTCCGTCTGCTTTACTATCAACCTCCCAACTTGGAGAGACAGCCCCTTTAACCTCTTGGTTCGCACAGGTTGCCGATTTGGCAGAGGATGAAAGGGAAGAGGGAGAACCAATGAGAGAGTAGCTGTTAGGCATTTGGACGGGCACATATCACTGTAATTTCCCGGCAGGAAGAAGCATTAACCAAATTCTCAGCCACCCACTGGGAACCAGTATAGGTCCTGAACCAAAATTTTGGACTTGCGGTCAGCTCACCAAAAAAGAGTTGAAAAATGGAGCTCAGGGGCACAGCAATTCACAAACTGGCCGAGTAATAAAGGACAACTATCGTCCAAAAATCTGTTGAGGGAAGGCAACGAGGCGGACTTGAAAGCGAGGCAGAATAGCAGGAAACAGATTTCAAGAGGTACGTTGGAATCGCCTTTAAAGCACAGGAAGAGGGGCACAACTTCGACAATGATGCACTTGGCCAAAAAGGGCGTATGCGTTTTCTCCTGAATATATTCAGGAGAAAACGCATACGCCCTTTTTGGCCAAGCAAGCAAGCGGGCAATGCAAATCTGCACTACAAAGAAGTATCACTTCCCACCGGTCAAAAGGGACATCCACAAAATGTGTAAGAACAAGAAAGGCAAGACAGGCCCTGGAGAACAGGGAGCCTTGTTATGCTGATGGGCGGGATGTAAATTGCCAACTGCCTCTCTGGAGGAGTGCATTCTGTTCCCTAAAACAAGTAAAGAACACAGCTACAGAGCCAAGGGCACTACCAGTCTAGGGAATATACCTTGGGAAAACTGAAAATCAATAAGACAGAGCCACCCCAAAATTTAGGGCTGCACTGCATACAAGGACCTCAACTTGGATACACCTTAAGTATCCCAGAAAATATAAACATGGTTCAAAAAATTGTGGTACTTACGTACGATGGAATATCCCTCAGCCAAGAAATCAATGTCATTAGACCAGTAGCAGCAAAATGGGTGGATTCAGGTACGATGATTCTAAGTGAAATAAGTCACACAGAAAAAGAAACTTATCATAAGATATAACTTATGAAGATCCTGTAAACATGGCTACACTTGAACTGAGTTAGGAAAGAGAACAGTGTCTCACATTTAGAAAACACTCTTATACCTGTTTAAGGGGGAAGGAGAGGTGGGGTGATGCATAAAACCAGAGTTTGATATAAGCACAGGTACCGTTCCAAAAACCAACTATGGAATAGACAAGACCTACACCGTCCTCAGTGAAAGGGACTCAAAACCCCATATTTCCCGCAGAGGAAAATATCTGACTAGTAAGAATCTTAAAACCTATGTATTGATATGTCTCCATAAGGGAATCAAGTGTGTCTAGACTGGCATAAACATGGCAGCGAGAATCAGCTCAAACCCACTATAAAAAGGAATTTCAAAAACAAAACAAAAAAACTGGGAAATTCTTTACAATTCCTTCAGGGTCTCTGATGAAAGCTGGAATGACCCTATCTACAACGACAGCTGGATGTGGCATAAGGAGGGACACTTGGGACTGAGAGGATTGGTGAGATTGGGTGAGCAAATGCAGACCCTTTAAAGCAATAATGCATGGCACCCATTCCATGGATCCGAACTCTCCAGGTTGAAGGGAATATTACTACAGCTATAACATGTGCAGGAAACCTAGAGAACGGACACACTGTGAATACGAAAGGGTTCTAAAACTCAACGAATAAACCCTCTCCTGGTGCTCCGGATTGACTTTCCGGCTGCTTTACTATCAACCTCCCAACTTGGAGAGACAGCCCCTTTAACCTCCTGGTTCGCACAGGTTGCCAATTTGGCAGAGGATGAAAGGGAAGAGGGAGAACCAATGAGAGAGTAGCTGTTAGGCATTTGGACGGGCACATATCACTGTAATTTCCCGGCAGGAAGAAGAATTAACCAAATTCTCAGCCACCCACCGGGAACCAGTATAGGTCCTGAACCAAAATTTTGGACTTGCGGTCAGCTCACCAAAAACGAGTTGAAAAATGGAGCTCAGGGGCACAGCAATTCACAAACTGGCCGAGTAATAAAGGACAACTATCGTCCAAAAATCTGTTGAGGGAAGGCAATGAGGCAGACTTGAAAGCGAGGCAGAATAGCAGGAAACAGATTTCAAGAGGTACGTTGGAATCGCCTTTAAAGCACAGGAAGAGGGGCACAACTTCGACAATGATGCACTTGGCCAAAAAGGGCGTATGCGTTTTCTCCTGAATATATTCAGGAGAAAACGCATACGCCCTTTTTGGCCAAGCAAGCAAGCGGGCAATGCAAATTTGCACTACAAAGAAGTATCACTTCCCACCGGTCAAAAGGGACATCCACAAAATGTGTAAGAACAAGAAAGGCAAGACAGGCCCTGGAGAACAGGGAGCCTTGTTATGCTGATGGGCGGGATGTAAATTGCCAACTGCCTCTCTGGAGGAGTGCATTCTGTTCCCTAAAACAAGTAAAGAACAGAGCTACAGAGCCAAGGGCACTACCAGTCTAGGGAATATACCTTGGGAAAACTGAAAATCAATAAGACAGAGCCACCCCAAAATTTAGGGCTGCACTGCATACAAGGACCTCAACTTGGATACACCTTAAGTATCCCAGAAAATATAAACATGGTTCAAAAAATTGTGGTACTTACGTACGATGGAATATCCCTCAGCCATGAAATCAATGTCATAAGACCAGTAGCAGCAAAATGGGTGGATTCAGGTACGATGATTCTAAGTGAAATAAGTCACACAGAAAAAGAAACTTATCATAAGATATCACTTATGAAGATCCTGTAAACATGGCTACACTTGAACTGAGTTAGGAAAGAGAACAGTGTCTCACATTTAGAAAACACTCTTATACCTGCTTAAGGGGGAAGGAGAGGTGGGGTGATGCATAAAACCAGAGTTTGATATAAGCACAGGTACCGTTCCAAAAACCAACTATGGAATAGACAAGACCTACACCGTCCTCAGTGAAAGGGACTCAAAACCCCATATTTCCAGCAGAGGAAAATATCTGACTAGTAAGAATCTTAAAACCTATGTATTGATATGTCTCCGTAAGGGAATCAAGTGTGTCTAGACTGGCATAAACATGGCAGCGAGAATCAGCTCAAACCCACTATAAAAAGGAATTTCAAAACCAAAACAAAAAAACTGGGAAATTCTTTACAATTCCTTCAGGGTCTCTGATGAAAGCTGGAATGACCCTATCTACAATGACAGCTGGATGTGGCATAAGTAGGGACACTTGGGACTGAGACGATTGCTGAGATTGGGTGAGCAAATGCACACCCTTTAAAGCAATAATGCATGGCACCCATTCCATGGGTCCGAACTCTCCAGTTTGAAGGGAATATTACTACAGCTATAACATGTGCGGGAAACCTAGAGAACGGACACACTGTGAATACGAAAGGTTTCTAAAACTCAACGAATAGTCCCTCTCCTGGTGCTCCGGTTTGACTTTCCGTCTGCTTTACTATCAACCTCCCAACTTGGAGAGACAGCCCCTTTAACCTCTTGGTTCGCACAGGTTGCCAATTTGGCAGAGGATGAAAGGGAAGAGGGAGAACCAATGAGAGAGTAGCTGTTAGGCATTTGGACGGGCACATATCACTGTAATTTCCCGGCAGGAAGAAGAATTAACCAAATTCTCAGCCACCCACCGGAAACCAGTATAGGTCCTGAACCAAAATTTTGGACTTGCGGTCAGCTCACAAAAAACGAGTTGAAAAATGGAGCTCAGGGGCACAGCAATTCACAAACTGGCCGAGTAATAAAGGACAACTATCGTCCAAAAATCTGTTGAGGGAAGGCAACGAGGCGGACTTGAAAGCGAGGCAGAATAGCAGGAAACAGATTTCAAGAGGTACGTTGGAATCGCCTTTAAAGCACAGGAAGAGAGGCACAACTTCGACAATGACGCACTTGGCCAAAAAGGGCGTATGCGTTTTCTCCTGAATATATTCAGGAGAAAACGCATACGCCCTTTTTGGCCAAGCAAGCAAGCGGGCAATGCAAATCTGCACTACAAAGAAGTATCACTTCCCACCGGTCAAAAGGGACATCCACAAAATGTGTAAGAACAAGAAAGGCAAGACAGGCCCTGGAGAACAGGGAGCCTTGTTATGCTGATGGGCGGGATGTAAATTGCCAACTGCCTCTCTGGAGGAGTGCATTCTGTTCCCTAAAACAAGTAAAGAACAGAGCTACAGAGCCAAGGGCACTACCAGTCTAGGGAATATACCTTGGGAAAACTGAAAATCAATAAGACAGAGCCACCCCAAAATTTAGGGCTGCACTGCATACAAGGACCTCAACTTGGATACACCTTAAGTATCCCAGAAAATATAAACATGGTTCAAAAAATTGTGGTACTTACGTACGATGGAATATCCCTCAGCCATGAAATCAATGTCATAAGACCAGTAGCAGCAAAATGGGTGGATTCTGGTACGATGATTCTAAGTGAAATAAGTCACACAGAAAAAGAAACTTATCATAAGATATCACTTATGAAGATCCTGTAAACATGGCTACACTTGAACTGAGTTAGGAAAGAGAACAGTGTCTCACATTTAGAAAACACTCTTATACCTGCTTAAGGGGGAAGGAGAGGTGGGGTGATGCATAAAACCAGAGTTTGATATAAGCACAGGTACCGTTCCAAAAACCAACTATGGAATAGACAAGACCTACACCGTCCTCAGTGAAAGGGACTCAAAACCCCATATTTCCCGCAGAGGAAAATATCTGACTAGTAAGAATCTTAAAACCTATGTATTGATATGTCTCCGTAAGGGAATCAAGTGTGTCTAGACTGGCATAAACATGGCAGCGAGAATCAGCTCAAACCCACTATAAAAAGGAATTTCAAAAACAAAACAAAAAAACTGGGAAATTCTTTACAATTCCTTCAGGGTCTCTGATGAAAGCTGGAATGACCCTATCTACAACGACAGCTGGATGTGGCATAAGGAGGGACACTTGGGACTGAGAGGATTGGTGAGATTGGGTGAGCAAATGCAGACCCTTTAAAGCAATAATGCATGGCACCCATTCCATGGATCCGAACTCTCCAGGTTGAAGGGAATATTACTACAGCTATAACATGTGCAGGAAACCTAGAGAACGGACACACTGTGAATACGAAAGGGTTCTAAAACTCAACGAATAAACCCTCTCCTGGTGCTCCGGATTGACTTTCCGGCTGCTTTACTATCAACCTCCCAACTTGGAGAGACAGCCCCTTTAACCTCTTGGTTCGCACAGGTTGCCAATTTGGCAGAGGATGAAAGGGAAGAGGGAGAACCAATGAGAGAGTAGCTGTTAGCATTTGATGGGCACATATCAATGTAATTTCCCAGCAGGAAGAAGAATTAACCAAATTCTCAGCCACCCACCGGGAACCAGTATAGGTCCTGAACCAAAATTTTGGACTTGCGGTCAGCTCACCAAAAACGAGTTGAAAAATGGAGCTCAGGGGCACAGCAATTCACAAACTGGCCGAGTAATAAAGGACACCTATCGTCCAAAAATCTGTTGAGGGAAGGCAACGAGGCGGACTTGAAAGCGAGGCAGAATAGCAGGAAACAGATTTCAAGAGGTACGTTGGAATCGCCTTTAAAGCACACGAAGAGGGGCACATCTTCGACAATGATGCACTTGGCCAAAAAGGGCGTATGCGTTTTCTCCTGAATATATTCAGGAGAAAACGCATACGCCCTTTTTGGCCAAGCAAGCAAGCGGGCAATGCAAATCTGCACTACAAAGAAGTATCACTTCCCACCGGTCAAAAGGGACATCCACAAAATGTGTAAGAACAAGAAAGGCAAGACAGGCCCTGGAGAACAGGGAGCCTTGTTATGCTGATGGGCGGGATGTAAATTGCCAACTGCCTCTCTGGAGGAGTGCATTCTGTTCCCTGAAACAAGTAAAGAACAGAGCTACAGAGCCAAGGGCACTACCAGTCTAGGGAATATACCTTGGGAAAACTGAAAATCAATAAGGCAGAGCCACCCAAAAATTTAGGGCTGCACTGCATACAAGGACCTCAACTTGGATACACCTTAAGTATCCCAGAAAATATAAACATGGTTCAAAAAATTGTGGTACTTACGTACGATGGTATATCCCTCAGCCATGAAATCAATGTCATAAGACCAGTAGCAGCAAAATGGGTGGATTCAGGTACGATGATTCTAAGTGAAATAAGTCACACAGAAAAAGAAACTTATCATAAGATATCACTTGTGAAGATCCTGTAAACATGGCTACACTTGAACTGAGTTAGGAAAGAGAACAGTGTCTCACATTTAGAAAACACTCTTATACCAGCTTAAGGGGGAAGGAGAGGTGGGGTGATGCATAAAACCAGAGTTTGATATAAGCACAGGTACCGTTCCAAAAACCAACTATGGAATAGACAAGACCTACACCGTCCTCAGCGGAAGGGACTCAAAACCCCATATTTCCCGCAGAGGAAAATATCTGACTAGTAAGAATCTTAAAACCTATGTATTGATATATCTCCGTAAGGGAATCAAGTGTGTCTAGACTGGCATAAACATGGCAGCGAGAATCAGCTCAAACCCCCTATAAAAAGGAATTTCAAAAACAAAACAAAAAAACTGGGAAATTCTTTGCAATTCCTTCAGGGTCTCTGATGAACCCTTGAATGACCCTATCTACAATGACAGCTGGATGTGGCATAATGAGGGACACTTGGGACTGAGAGGATTGGTGAGATTGGGTGAGCAAATGCAGACCCTTTAAAGCAGAAATGCCTGGCACCCATTCCATGGGTCCCAACTCTCCAGGTTAAAGGGAATATTACTACAGCTATAACATGTACGGGAAACCTAGAGAACGGACACACTGTGAATACGAAAGGTTTCTAAAACTTAACGAATAGTCCCTCTCCTGGTGCTCCGGTTTGACTTTCCATCTGCTTTACTATCAATCTCCCAACTTGGAGAGACAGCACCTTTAACCTCCTGGTTCGCACAGGTTTCCAATTTGGCAGAGGATGAAAGGGAAGAGGGAGAACCAATGAGAGAGTAGCTGTTAGGCATTTGGACGGGCACATATCACTCTAACTTCTCGGCAGGAAGAAGAACTAACCAAAGTCTCAGCCCCCCACCGGGAACCAGCATAGGTCCTCAACCAAAATTTTGGACTTGCGGTCAGCTCACAAAAAACGAGTTGAAAAATGGAGCTAAGGGGCACAGCATTTCACAAACAGGCCGAGTAATAAAGGACAACTATCGTCCTAAAATCTGTTGAGGGAAGGCAACGAGGCGAACTTGAAAGCGAGGCAGAATAGCAGGAAACAGATTTCAAGAGGTACGTTGGAATCGCCTTTAAAGCACAGAAAGAGGGGCACAACTACGACAATGATGCACTTGGCCAAAAAGGGCGTATGCGTTTTCTCCTGAATATATTCAGGAGAAAACGCATACGCCCTTTTTGGCCAAGCAAGCAAGCGGGCAATGCAAATCTGCACTTCAAAGAAGTATCACTTCCCACCGCTCAAAAGGGACATCCACAAAATGTGTAAAAGCCAGAAAGGCAAGACAGGCCCTGGAGAACAGGGAGCCGTGTTATGCTGATGGGCGGGTTGTAAATTGCCAACTGCCTCTCTGGTGGAGTATATTGTGTTCCCTAAAACAAGTAAAGAACAGAGCTAAAGAGCCAAGGGCACTTCCATTCTAGGGAATATACCTTGGAATTCTGAAAATCAATAAGACAGAGCCACCCCAAAATTTAGGGCTGCACTGCTTACAAGGACCTCAACTTGGGTACACCTTAAATATCCCAGGAAATATAAAAATGGTTTAAAAATTGTGGTACTTACGTACGATGGAATATCATTCAGCCATGAAATCAATGTCATAAACCAGTAGCAGCAAAATGGGTGGATTCAGGTACGATGATTCTAAGTGAAATAAGTCACAGAGAAAAAGAAACTTATCATAAGATATCACTTATGAAGATCCTGTAAACATGGCTACACTTGAACTGAGTTAGGAAAGAAGACATTGTCTCATATTAAGAAAACACTCTTATGCCTGCTTAAGGGGGAAGGAGAGGTGGGGTGATGCATAAAACCAGAGTTTGATATAAGCACAGGTACCGTTCCAAAAACCAACTATGGAATAGACAAGACCTACACCTTCCTCAGTGAAAGGGACTCAAAATCCCATATTTCCCGCAGAGGAATATATCTGACTAGTAAGAATCTTAAAACCTATGTATTGATATGTCTCCGTAAGGGAATCAAGTATGTCTAGACTGGCATAAACATGGCAGTGAGAATCAGCACAAACCCACTATAAAAAGGAATTTCAAAAACAGAACAAAAAATCTGGGAAATTCTTTACAATTCCTTCAGGGTCTCTGATGAAACCTGGAATGACCCTATCTACAATGACAGCTGGATGTGGCATAAGGCTGGACACTTGGGACTGAGAGGATTGGTGAGATTGGGTGAGCGAATGCAGACCCTTTAACGCAATAATGCATGGCACCCATTCCATGGGTCCCAACACTCCAGGTTGAAGGGAATATTACTACAGCTATAACATGTACGGGAAACCTAGAGAACGGACACACTGTGAATACGAAAGGTTTCTAAAACTCAACGAATAGTCCCTCTCCTGGTGCTCCGGTTTGCCTTACCATCTGCTTTACTATCAACCTCACAACTTGGAGAGACAGCCCCTTTAACCTCCTGGTTCGCACAGGTTGCCAAATTGTGAGAGGATGAAATGGAAGAGGGAGAACCAATGAGAGAGTAGCTGTTAGACATTAGGACGGGCATATATTACTCTAACGTACCAGCAGAAAGAAGAATTATCCAAAGACTCAGCCCCCCACCGTGAACCAGCATAGGTCCTGAACCAAAATTTTGGACTTGCGGTCAGCTCACCAAAAACGAGTTGAAAAATGGAGCTCAGGGGCACAACAATTCACAAACTGGCCGAGTAATAAAGGACAACTATCGTCCAAAAATCTGTTCAGGGAAGGCAACGAGGCGGACTTGAAATCGCGCCAGAATAGCAGGAAACAGATTTCAAGAGGTACGTTGGAATCGCCTTTAAAGCACAGGAAGAGGGGCACAACTTCGACAATGATGCACTTGGCCAAAAAGGGCGTATGCGTTTTCTCCTGAATATATTCAGGAGAAAACACATACGCCGTTTTTGGCCAAGCAAGCAAGCGGGCAATGCAAATCTGCACTACATAGAAGTATCACTTCCCACCGGTCAAAAGGGACATCCACAAAATGTGTAAAAACCAGAAAGGCAACACAGGCCCTGGAGAACAGGGAGCCTTGTTATGCTGATGGGCGGGATGTAACTTGCGAACTGCCTCTCTGGAGGAGTGCATTGTGTTCCCTAAAACAAGTAAAGAACATAGCTACAGGGCCAAGGGCACTTCCAGTCTAGGGAATATACCTTGGGAAAACTGAAAATCAATAAGACAGAGACACCCCAAAATTTAGGGCTGCACTGCTTACAAGGACCTCAACTTGGGTACACCTTAAATATCCCAGGAAATATAAAAATGGTTCAAAAAATTGTGGTACTTACATACGATGGAATATCCCTCAGCCATGAAATCAATGTCATAAGATCAGTAGCAGCAAAATGGGTGGATTCAGGTACGATGATTCTAAGTGAAATATGTCACAGAGAAAAAGAAACTTATCATAAGATATCACTTATGAAGATCCTGTAAACATGGCTACACTTGAACTGAGGTAGGAAAGAGAACAGTGTCTCACATTTAGAAAACACTCTTATGCCTGCTTAAGGGGGAAGGAGAGGTGGGGTGATGCATAAAACCAGAGTTTGATATAAGAACAGGTACCGTTCCAAAAACCAACTATGGAATAGACAAGACCTACACCTTCCTCAGTGAAAGGGAATCAAAACCAAATATTTCCCGCAGAGGAATATATCTGACTAGTAAAAATCTTAAAACCTATGTATTGATATGTCTCCGTAAGGGAATCAAGTGTGTCTAGACTGGCATAAACATGGCAGCGAGAATCAGCTCAAACCCACTATAAAAAGGAATTTCAAAAACAAAACAAAAAAACTGGGAAATTCTTTACAATTCCTTCAGGGTCTCTGATGAAAGCTGGAATGACCCTATCTACAACGACAGCTGGATGTGGCATAAGGAGGGACACTTGGGACTGAGACGATTGGTGAGATTGGGTGAGCAAATGCAGATCCTTTAAAGCAATAATGCATGGCACCCATTCCATGGGTCCCAACTCTCCAGGTTGAAGGGAATATTACTACAGCTATAACATGTACGGGAAACCTAGAGAACGGACACACTGTGAATACGAAAGGTTTCTAAAACTCAACGAATAGTCCCTCTCCTGGTGCTCCGGTTTGACTTTCCATCTGCTTTACTATCAACCTCCCAACTTGGAGAGACAGCCCCTTTAACCTCCTGGTTCGCACAGGTTGCCAATTTGGCAGAGGATGAAAGGGAAGAGGGAGAACCAATGAGAGAGTAGCTGTTAGGCATTTGGACGGGCACATATCACTCTAATTTCCCGGCAGGAAGAAGAATTAACCAACTTCTCAGCCACCCACCGGGAACCAGTATAGGTCCTGAACCAAAATTTTGGACTTGCAGTCAGCTCACAAAAAACGAGTTGAAAAATGGAGCTCAAGGGCACAGCAATTCACAAACTGCCCGAGTAATAAAGGACAACTATCGTACAAAAATCTGTTGAGGGAAGGCAGCGAGGCGGACTGGAAAGCGAGGCAGAATAGCAGGAAACAGATTTCAAGAGGTACGTTGGAATCGCCTTTAAAGCACAGGAAGAGGGACACAACTTCGACAATGATGCACTAGGCCCAAATGGGCGTATGCGTTTTCTCCTGAATATATCCAGGAGAAAACGCATACGCCCTTTTTGGCCAAGCAAGCAAGCGGGCAATGCAAATCTGCACTACAAAGAAGTATCACTTCCCACCAGTCAAAAGGGACATCCACAAAATGTGTAACAAAAAGAAAGGCAAGACAGGCCCTGGAGAACAGGGAGCCTTGTTATGCTGATGGGCGGGATGTAAATTGCCAACTGCCTCTCTGGAGGAGTGCATTCTGTTCCCTACAACAAGTAAAGAACAGAGCTACAGAGCCAAGGGCACTACCAGTCTAGGGAATATACCTTGGGAAAACTGAAAATCAATAAGACAGAGCCACCCCAAAATTTAGGGCTGCACTGCATACAAGGATCTCAACTTGGATACACCTTAAGTATCCCAGAAAATATAAACATGGTTCAAAAAATTGTGGTACTTACGTACGATGGAATATCCCTCAGCCATGAAATCAATGTCATAAGACCAGTAGCAGCAAAATGGGTGGATTCAGGTACGATGATTCTAAGTGAAATAAGTCACACAGAAAAAGAAACTTATCATAAGATATCACTTATGAAGATCCTGTAAACATGGCTACACTTGAACTGAGTTAGGAAAGAGAACAGTGTCTCACATTTAGAAAACACTCTTATACCTGCTTAAGGGGGAAGGAGAGGTGGGGTGATGCATAAAACCAGAGTTTGATATAAGCACAGGTACCGTTCCAAAAACCAACTATGGAATAGACAAGACCTACACCGTCCTCAGTGAAAGGGACTCAAAACCCCATATTTCCCGCAGAGGAAAATATCTGACTAGTAAGAATCTTAAAACCTATGTATTGATATGTCTCCATAAGGGAATCAAGTGTGTCTAGACTGGCATAAACATGGCAGCGAGAATCAGCTCAAACCCACTATAAAAAGGAATTTCAAAAACAAAACAAAAAAACTGGGAAATTCTTTACAATTCCTTCAGGGTCTCTGATGAAAGCTGGAATGACCCTATCTACAACGACAGCTGGATGTGGCATAAGGAGGGACACTTGGGACTGAGACGATTGGTGAGATTGGGTGAGCAAATGCAGACCCTTTAAAGCAATAATGCATGGCACCCATTCCATGGGTCCGAACTCTCCAGGTTGTAGGGAATATTACTACAGCTATAACATGTGCGGGAAACCTAGGGAACGGACACACTGTGAATACGAAAGGTTTCTAAAACTCAACGAATAATCCCACTCCTGGTGCTCCGGTTTGACTTTCCGTCTGCTTTACTATCACCCTCCCAACTTGGAGAGACAGCCCCTTTAACCTCTTGGTTCGCACAGGTTGCCAATTTGGCAGAGGATGAAAGGGAAGAGGGAGAACCAATGAGAGAGTAGCTGTTAGGCATTTGGACGGGCACATATCACTGTAATTTCCCGGCAGGAAGAAGAATTAACCAAATTCTCAGCCACCCACCGGGAACCAGTATAGGTCCTGAGCCAAAATTTTGGACTTGCGGTCAGCTCACCAAAAACGAGTTGAAAAATGGAGCTCAGGGGCACAGCAATTCACAAACTGGCCGAGTAATAAAGGACAACTATCGTCCAAAAATCTGTTGAGGGAAGGCAACGAGGTGGACTTGAAAGCGAGGCAGAATAGCAGGAAACAGATTTCAAGAGGTACGTTGGAATCGCCTTTAAAGCACAGGAAGAGGGGCACAACTTCGACAATGATGCACTTGGCCAAAAAGGGCGTATGCGTTTTCTCTTGAATATATTCAGGAGAAAACGCATACGCCCTTTTTGGCCAAGCAAGCAAGCGCAAGCGGGCAATGCAAATCTGCACTACAAAGAAGTATCACTTCCCACCGGTCAAAGGGGACATCCACAAAATGTGTAACAAAAAGAAAGGCAAGACAGGCCCTGGAGAACAGGGAGCCTTGTTATGCTGATGGGCGGGATGTAAATTGCCAACTGCCTCTCTGGAGGAGTGCATTCTGTTCCCTACAACAAGTAAAGAACAGAGCTACAGAGCCAAGGGCACTACCAGTCTAGGGAATATACCTTGGGAAAACTGAAAATCAATAAGACAGAGCCACCCCAAAATTTAGGGCTGCACTGCATACAAGGATCTCAACTTGGATACACCTTAAGTATCCCAGAAAATATAAACATGGTTCAAAAAATTGTGGTACTTACGTACGATGGAATATCCCTCAGCCATGAAATCAATGTCATAAGACCAGTAGCAGCAAAATGGGTGGATTCAGGTACGATGATTCTAAGTGAAATAAGTCACACAGAAAAAGAAACTTATCATAAGATATCACTTATGAAGATCCTGTAAACATGGCTACACTTGAACTGAGTTAGGAAAGAGAACAGTGTCTCACATTTAGAAAACACTCTTATACCTGCTTAAGGGGGAAGGAGAGGTGGGGTGATGCATAAAACCAGAGTTTGATATAAGCACAGGTACCGTTCCAAAAACCAACTATGGAATAGACAAGACCTACACCGTCCTCAGCGAAAGGGACTCAAAACCCCATATTTCCCACAGAGGAAAATATCTGACTAGTAAGAATCTTAAAACCTATGTATTGATATGTCTCCGTAAGGGAATCAAGTGTGTCTAGACTGGCATAAACATGGCAGCGAGAATCAGCTCAAACCCACTATAAAAAGGAATTTCAAAAACAAAACAAAAAAAAACTGGGAAATTCTTTACAATTCCTTCAGTGTCTCTGATGAAAGCTGGAATGACCCTATCTACAACGACAGCTGGAGGTGGCATAAGGAGGGACACTTGGGACTGAGACGATTGGTGAGATTGGGTGAGCAAATGCAGACCCTTTAAAGCAATAATGCATGGCACCCATTCCATGGGTCCGAACTCTCCAGGTTGAAGGGAATATTACTACAGCTATAACATGTGCGGGAAACCTAGGGAACGGACACACTGTGAATACGAAAGGTTTCTAAAACTCAACGAATAATCCCACTCCTGTTGCTCCGGTTTGACTTTCCGTCTGCTTTACTATCAACCTCCCAACTTGGAGAGACAGCCCCTTTAACCTCTTGGTTCGCACAGGTTGCCAATTTGGCAGAGGATGAAAGGGAAGAGGGAGAACCAATGAGAGAGTAGCTGTTAGGCATTTGGACGGGCACATATCACTGTAATTTCCCGGCAGGAAGAAGAATTAACCAAATTCTCAGCCACCCACCGGGAACCAGTATAGGTCCTGAGCCAAAATTTTGGACTTGCGGTCAGCTCACCAAAAACGAGTTGAAAAATGGAGCTCAGGGGCACAGCAATTCACAAACTGGCCGTGTAATAAAGGACAACTATCGTCCAAAAATCTGTTGAGGGAAGGCAACGAGGCGGACTTGAAAGCGAGGCAGAATAGCAGGAAACAGATTTCAAGAGGTACGTTGGAATCGCCTTTAAAGCACAGGAAGAGGGGCACAACTTCGACAATGATGCACTTGGCCAAAAAGGGCATATGCGTTTTGTCCTGAATATATTCAGGAGAAAACGCATACGCCCTTTTTGGCCAAGCAAGCAAGCGGGCAATGCAAATCTGCACTACAAAGAAGTATCACTTCCCACCGGTCAAAAGGGATATCCACAAAATGTGTAAAAACCAGAAAGGCAAGACAGGCCCTGGAGAACAGGGAGCCTTGTTATGCTGATGGGCGGGATGTAAATTGCCAACTGCCTCTCTGGAGGAGTGCATTCTGTTCCCTAAAACAAGTAAAGAACAGAGCTACAGAGCCAAGGGCACTACCAGTCTAGGGAATATACCTTGGGAAAACTGAAAATCAATAAGACAGAGCCACCCCAAAATTTAGGGCTGCACTGCATACAAGGACCTCAACTTGGATACACCTTAAGTATCCCAGAAAATATAAACATGGTTCAAAAAATTGTGGTACTTACGTACGATGGAATATCCCTCAGCCATGAAATCAATGTCATAAGACGAGTAGCAGCAAAATGGGTTGATTCAGGTACGATGATTCTAAGTGAAATAAGTCACACAGAAAAAGAAACTTATCATAAGATATCACTTATGAAGATCCTGTAAACATGGCTACACTTTAACTGAGTTAGGAAAGAGAACAGTGTCTCACATTTAGAAAACACTCTTATACCTGCTTAAGGGGGAAGGAGAGGTGGGGTGATGCATAAAACCAGAGTTTGATATAAGCACAGGTACCATTCCAAAAACCAACTATGGAATAGACAAGACCTACACCGTCCTCAGTGAAAGGGACTCAAAACCCCATATTTCCCGCAGAGAAAGTATCTGACTAGTAAGAATCTTAAAACCTATGTATTGATATGTCTCCGTAAGGGAATCAAGTGTGTCTAGACTGGCATAAACATGGCAGCGAGAATCAGCTCAAACCCACTATAAAAAGGAATTTCAAAAACAAAACAAAAAAACTGGGAAATTCTTTACAATTCCTTCAGGGTCTCTGATGAAAGCTGGAATGACCCTATCTACAACGACAGCTGGATGTGGCATAAGGAGGGACACTTGGCACTGAGATGATTGGTGAGATTGGGTGAGCAAATGCAGACCCTTTAAAGCAATAATGCATGGCACCCATTCCATGGGTCCGAACTCTCCAGGTTGAAGGGAATATTACTACAGCTATAACATGTGCTGGAAACCTAGGGAACGGACACACTGTGAATACGAAAGGTTTCTAAAACTCAACGCATAGTCCCTCTCCTGGTGCTCCGGTTTGACTTTCCGTCTGCTTTACTATCAACCTCCCAACTTGGAATGACTGCCCCTTTAACATCTTGGTTCGCACAGGTTGCCAATTTGGCAGAGGATGAAAGGGAAGAGGGAGAACCAATGAGAGAGTAGCTGTTAGGCATTTGGACGGGCACATATCACTGTAATTTCCCGGCAGGAAGAAGAATTAACCACATTCTCAGCCACCCACCGGGAACCAGTATAGGTCCTGAACCAAAATTTTGGACTTGCGGTCAGCTCACCAAAAACGAGTTGAAAAATGGAGCTCAGGGGCACAGCAATTCACAAACTGGCCGAGTAATAAAGGACAACTATCGTCCAAAAATCTGTTGAGGGAAGGCAACGAGGCGGACTTGAAAGCGAGGCAGGATAGCAGGAAACAGATTTCAAGAGGTACGTTGGAATCGACTTTAAAGCACAGGAAGAGGGGCACAACTTCGACAATGATGCACTTGGCCAAAAAGGGCGTATGCGTTTTCTCCTGAATATATTCAGGAGAAAACGCATACGCCCTTTTTGGCCAAGCAAGCAAGCGGGCAATGCAAATCTGCACTACAAAGAAGTATCACTTCCCACCGGTCAAAGGGGACATCCACAAAATGTGTAAGAACAAGAAAGGCAAGACAGGCCCTGGAGAACAGGGAGCCTTGTTATGCTGATGGGCGGGATGTAAATTGCCAACTGCCTCTCTGGAGGAGTGCATTCTGTTCCCTACAACAAGTAAAGAACAGAGCTACAGAGCCAAGGGCACTACCAGTCTAGGGAATATACCTTGGGAAACTGAAAATCAATAAGACAGAGCCACCCCAAAATTTAGGGCTGCAGTGCATACAAGGATCTCAACTTGTATACACCTTAAGTATCCCAGAAAATATAAACATGGTTCAAAAAATTGTGGTACTTACGTACGATGGAATATCCCTCAGCCATGAAATCAATGTCATAAGACCAGTAGCAGCAAAATGGGTGGATTCAGGTACGATGATTCTAAGTGAAATAAGTCACACAGAAAAAGAAACTTATCATAAGATATCACTTATGAAGATCCTGTAAACATGGCTACACTTGAACTGAGTTAGGAAAGAGAACAGTGTCTCACATTTAGAAAACACTCTTATACCTGCTTAAGGGGGAAGGAGAGGTGGGGTGATGCATAAAACCAGAGTTTTATATAAGCACAGGTACCGTTCCAAAAACCAACTATGGAATAGACAAGACCTACACCGTCCTCAGTGAAAGGGACTCAAAACCCCATATTTCCCGCAGAGGAAAATATCTGACTAGTAAGAATCTTAAAACCTATGTATTGATATGTCTCCGTAAGGGAATCAAGTGTGTCTAGACTGGCATAAACATGGCAGCGAGAATCAGCTCAAACCCACTATAAAAAGGAATTTCAAAAACAAAACAAAAAAACTGGGAAATTCTTTACAATTCCTTCAGGGTCTCTGATGAAAGCTGGAATGACCCTATCTACAACGACAGCTGGATGTGGCATAAGGAGGGACACTTGGGACTGAGAGGATTGGTGAGATTGGGTGAGCAAATGCAGACCCTTTAAAGCAATAATGCATGGCACCCATTCCATGGGTCCGAACTCTCCAGGTTGAAGGGAATATTACTACAGCTATAACATGTGCGGGAAACCTAGGGAACGGACACACTGTGAATACGAAAGGTTTCTAAAACTCAACGAATAATCCCACTCCTGGTGCTCCGGTTTGACTTTCCGTCTGCTTTACTATCAACCTCCCAACTTGGAGAGACAGCCCCTTTAACCTCTTGGTTCGCACAGGTTGCCAATTTGGCAGAGGATGAAAGGGAAGAGGGAGAACCAATGAGAGAGTAGCTGTTAGGCATTTGGACGGGCACATATCACTGTAATTTCCCGGCAGGAAGAAGAATTAACCAAATTCTCAGCCACCCACCGGGAACCAGTATAGGTCCTGAGCCAAAATTTTGGACTTGCGGTCAGCTCACCAAAAACGAGTTGAAAAATGGAGCTCAGGGGCACAGCAATTCACAAACTGGCCGAGTAATAAAGGACAACTATCGTCCAAAAATCTGTTGAGGGAAGGCAACGAGGTGGACTTGAAAGCGAGGCAGAATAGCAGGAAACAGATTTCAAGAGGTACGTTGGAATCGCCTTTAAAGCACAGGAAGAGGGGCACAACTTCGACAATGATGCACTTGGCCAAAAAGGGCGTATGCGTTTTCTCCTGAATATATTCAGGAGAAAACGCATACGCCCTTTTTGGCCAAGCAAGCAAGCGCAAGCGGGCAATGCAAATCTGCACTACAAAGAAGTATCACTTCCCACCGGTCAAAGGGGACATCCACAAAATGTGTAACAAAAAGAAAGGCAAGACAGGCCCTGGAGAACAGGGAGCCTTGTTATGCTGATGGGCGGGATGTAAATTGCCAACTGCCTCTCTGGAGGAGTGCATTCTGTTCCCTACAACAAGTAAAGAACAGAGCTACAGAGCCAAGGGCACTACCAGTCTAGGGAATATACCTTGGGAAAACTGAAAATCAATAAGACAGAGCCACCCCAAAATTTAGGGCTGCACTGCATACAAGGACCTCAACTTGGATACACCTTAAGTATCCCAGAAAATATAAACATGGTTCAAAAAATTGTGGTACTTACGTACGATGGAATATCCCTCAGCCATGAAATCAATGTCATAAGACCAGTAGCAGCAAAATGGGTGGATTCAGGTACGATGATTCTAAGTGAAATAAGTCACACAGAAAAAGAAACTTATCATAAGATATCACTTATGAAGATCCTGTAAACATGGCTACACTTGAACTGAGTTAGGAAAGAGAACAGTGTCTCACATTTAGAAAACACTCTTATACCTGCTTAAGGGGGAAGGAGAGGTGGGGTGATGCATAAAACCAGAGTTTTATATAAGCACAGGTACCGTTCCAAAAACCAACTATGGAATAGACAAGACCTACACCGTCCTCAGTGAAAGGGACTCAAAACCCCATATTTCCCGCAGAGGAAAATATCTGACTAGTAAGAATCTTAAAACCTATGTATTGATATGTCTCCGTAAGGGAATCAAGTGTGTCTAGACTGGCATAAACATGGCAGCGAGAATCAGCTCAAACCCACTATAAAAAGGAATTTCAAAAACAAAACAAAAAAACTGGGAAATTCTTTACAATTCCTTCAGGGTCTCTGATGAAAGCTGGAATGACCCTATCTACAACGACAGCTGGATGTGGCATAAGGAGGGACACTTGGGACTGAGACGATTGGTGAGATTGGGTGAGCAAATGCAGACCCTTTAAAGCAATAATGCATGGCACCCATTCCATGGGTCCGAACTCTCCAGGTTGAAGGGAATATTACTACAGCTATAACATGTGCAGGAAACCTAGAGAACGGACACACTGTGAATACGAAAGGGTTCTAAAACTCAACGAATAAACCCTCTCCTGGTGCTCCGGATTGACTTTCCGGCTGCTTTACTATCAACCTCCCAACTTGGAGAGACAGCCCCTTTAACCTCTTGGTTCGCACAGGTTGCCAATTTGGCAGAGGATGAAAGGGAAGAGGGAGAACCAATGAGAGAGTAGCTGTTAGGCATTTGGACGGGCACATATCACTGTAATTTCCCGGCAGGAAGAAGAATTAACCAAATTCTCAGCCACCCACCGGGAACCAGTATAGGTCCTGAACCAAAATTTTGGACTTGCGGTCAGCTCACCAAAAACGAGTTGAAAAATGGAGCTCAGGGGCACAGCAATTCACAAACTGGCCGAGTAATAAAGGACAACTATCGTCCAAAAATCTGTTGAGGGAAGGCAATGAGGCAGACTTGAAAGCGAGGCAGAATAGCAGGAAACAGATTTCAAGAGGTACGTTGGAATCGCCTTTAAAGCACAGGAAGAGGGGCACAACTTCGACAATGATGCACTTGGCCAAAAAGGGCGTATGCGTTTTCTCCTGAATATATTCAGGAGAAAACGCATACGCCCTTTTTGGCCAAGCAAGCAAGCGGGCAATGCAAATCTGCACAACAAAGAAGTATCACTTCCCACCGGTCAAAAGGGACATCCACAAAATGTGTAAGAACAAGAAAGGCAAGACAGGCCCTGGAGAACAGGGAGCCTTGTTATGCTGATGGGCGGGATGTAAATTGCCAACTGCCTCTCTGGAGGAGTGCATTCTGTTCCCTAAAACAAGTAAAGAACAGAGCTACAGAGCCAAGGGCACTACCAGTCTAGGGAATATACCTTGGGAAAACTGAAAATCAATAAGACAGAGCCACCCCAAAATTTAGGGCTGCACTGCATACAAGGACCTCAACTTGGATACACCTTAAGTATCCCAGAAAATATAAACATGGTTCAAAAAATTGTGGTACTTACGTACGATGGAATATCCCTCAGCCATGAAATCAATGTCATAAAACCAGTAGCAGCAAAATGGGTGGATTCAGGTACGATGATTCTAAGTGAAATAAGTCACACAGAAAAAGAAACTTATCATAAGATATCACTTATGAAGATCCTGTAAACATGGCTACACTTGAACTGAGTTAGGAAAGAGAACAGTGTCTCACATTTAGAAAACACTCTTATACCTGCTTAAGGGGGAAGGAGAGGTGGGGTGATGCATAAAACCAGAGTTTGATATAAGCACAGGTACCGTTCCAAAAACCAACTATGGAATAGACAAGACCTACACCGTCCTCAGTGAAAGGGACTCAAAACCCCATATTTCCAGCAGAGGAAAATATCTGACTAGTAAGAATCTTAAAACCTATGTATTGATATGTCTCCGTAAGGGAATCAAGTGTGTCTAGACTGGCATAAACATGGCAGCGAGAATCAGCTCAAACCCACTATAAAAAGGAATTTCAAAACCAAAACAAAAAAACTGTGAAATTCTTTACAATTCCTTCAGGGTCTCTGATGAAAGCTGGAATGAACCTATCTACAATGACAGCTGGATGTGGCATAAGTAGGGACACTTGGGACTGAGACGATTGCTGAGATTGGGTGAGCAAATGCACACCCTTTAAAGCAATAATGCATGGCACCCATTCCATGGGTCCGAACTCTCCAGTTTGAAGGGATTATTACTACAGCTATAACATGTGCGGGAAACCTAGAGAACAGACACACTGTGAATACGAAAGGTTTCTAAAACTCAACGAATAGTCCCTCTCCTGGTGCTCCGGTTTGACTTTCCGTCTGCTTTACTATCAACCTCCCAACTTGGAGAGACAGCCCCTTTAACCTCTTGGTTCGCACAGGTTGCCAATTTGGCAGAGGATGAAAGGGAAGAGGGAGAACCAATGAGAGAGTAGCTGTTAGGCATTTGGACGGGCACATATCACTGTAATTTCCCGGCAGGAAGAAGAATTAACCAAATTCTCAGCCACCCACCGGAAACCAGTATAGGTCCTGAACCAAAATTTTGGACTTGCGGTCAGCTCACCAAAAACGAGTTGAAAAATGGAGCTCAGGGGCACAGCAATTCACAAACTGGCCGAGTAATAAAGGACAACTATCGTCCAAAAATCTGTTGAGGGAAGGCAACGAGGCGGACTTGAAAGCGAGGCAGAATAGCAGGAAACCGATTTCAAGAGGTACGTTGGAATCGCCTTTAAAGCACAGGAAGAGAGGCACAACTTCGACAATGACGCACTTGGCCAAAAAGGGCGTATGCGTTTTCTCCTGAATATATTCAGGAGAAAACGCATACGCCCTTTTTGGCCAAGCAAGCAAGCGGGCAATGCAAATCTGCACTACAAAGAAGTATCACTTCCCACCGGTCAAAAGGGACATCCACAAAATGTGTAAGAACAAGAAAGGCAAGACAGGCCCTGGAGAACAGGGAGCCTTGTTATGCTGATGGGCGGGATGTAAATTGCCAACTGCCTCTCTGGAGGAGTGCATTCTGTTCCCTAAAACAAGTAAAGAACAGAGCTACAGAGCCAAGGGCACTACCAGTCTAGGGAATATACCTTGGGAAAACTGAAAATCAATAAGACAGAGCCACCCCAAAATTTAGGGCTGCACTGCATACAAGGACCTCAACTTGGATACACCTTAAGTATCCCAGAAAATATAAACATGGTTCAAAAAATTGTGGTACTTACGTACGATGGAATATCCCTCAGCCATGAAATCAATGTCATAAGACCAGTAGCAGCAAAATGGGTGGATTCTGGTACGATGATTCTAAGTGAAATAAGTCACACAGAAAAAGAAACTTATCATAAGATATCACTTATGAAGATCCTGTAAACATGGCTACACTTGAACTGAGTTAGGAAAGAGAACAGTGTCTCACATTTAGAAAACACTCTTATACCTGCTTAAGGGGGAAGGAGAGGTGGGGTGATGCATAAAACCAGAGTTTGATATAAGCACAGGTACCGTTCCAAAAACCAACTATGGAATAGCCAAGACCTACACCGTCCTCAGTGAAAGGGACTCAAAACCCCATATTTCCCGCAGAGGAAAATATCTGACTAGTAAGAATCTTAAAACCTATGTATTGATATGTCTCCGTAAGGGAATCAAGTGTGTCTAGACTGGCATAAACATGGCAGCGAGAATCAGCTCAAACCCACTATAAAAAGGAATTTCAAAAACAAAACAAAAAAACTGGGAAATTCTTTACAATTCCTTCAGGGTCTCTGATGAAAGCTGGAATGACCTTATCTACAACGACAGCTGGATGTGGCATAAGGAGGGACACTTGGGACTGAGACGATTGGTGAGATTGGGTGAGCAAATGCAGACCCTTTAAAGCAATAATGCATGGCACCCATTCCATGGGTCCGAACTCTCCAGGTTGAAGGGAATATTACTACAGCTATAACATGTGCGGGAAACCTAGAGAACGGACACACTGTGAATACGAATGGTTTCTAAAACTCAAAGAATAGTCCCTCTCCTGGTGCTCCGGTTTGACTTTCCGTCTGCTTTACTATCAACCTCCCAACTTGGAGAGACAGCCCCTTTAACCTCTTGGTTCGCACAGGTTGCCAATTTGGCAGAGGATGAAAGGGAAGAGGGAGAACCAATGAGAGAGTAGCTGTTAGGCATTTGGACGGGCACATATCACTGTAATTTCCCGGCAGGAAGAAGAATTAACCAAATTCTCAGCCACCCACCGGGAACCAGTATAGGTCCTGAACCAAAATTTTGGACTTGCGGTCAGCTCACCAAAAACGAGTTGAAAAATGGAGCTCAGGGGCACAGCAATTCACAAACTGGCCGAGTAATAAAGGACAACTATCGTCCAAAAATCTGTTGAGGGAAGGCAACGAGGCGGACTTGAAAGCGAGGCAGAATAGCAGGAAACAGATTTCAAGAGGTACGTTGGAATCGCCTTTAAAGCACAGGAAGAGGGGCACAACTTCGACAATGATGCACTTGGCCAAAAAGGGCGTATGCGTTTTCTCCTGAATATATTCAGGAGAAAACGCATACGCCCTTTTTGGCCAAGCAAGCAAGCGGGCAATGCAAATCTGCACTACAAAGAAGTATCACTTCCCACCGGTCAAAAGGGACATCCACAAAATGTGTAAGAACAAGAAAGGCAAGACAGGCCCTGGAGAACAGGGAGCCTTGTTATGCTGATGGGCGGGATGTAAATTGCCAACTGCCTCTCTGGAGGAGTGCATTCTGTTCCCTAAAACAAGTAAAGAACAGAGCTACAGAGCCAAGGGCACTACCAGTCTAGGGAATATACCTTGGGAAAACTGAAAATCAATAAGACAGAGCCACCCCAAAATTTAGGGCTGCACTGTATACAAGGACCTCAACTTGGATACACCTTAAGTATCCCAGAAAATATAAACATGGTTCAAAAAATTGTGGTACTTACGTACGATGGAATATCCCTCAGCCATGAAATCAATGTCATAAGACCAGTAGCAGCAAAATGGGTGGATTCAGGTACGATGATTCTAAGTGAAATAAGTCACACAGAAAAAGAAACTTATCATAAGATATCACTTATGAAGATCCTGTAAACATGGCTACACTTGAACTGAGTTAGGAAAGAGAACAGTGTCTCACATTTAGAAAACACTCTTATACCTGCTTAAGGGGGAAGGAGAGGTGGGGTGATGCATAAAACCAGAGTTTGATATAAGCACAGGTACCGTTCCAAAAACCAACTATGGAATAGACAAGACCTACACCGTCCTCAGTGAAAGGGACTCAAAACCCCATATTTCCCGCAGAGGAAAATATCTGACTAGTAAGAATCTTAAAACCTATGTATTGATATGTCTCCGTAAGGGAATCAAGTGTGTCTAGACTGGCATAAACATGGCAGCGAGAATCAGCTCAAACCCACTATAAAAAGGAATTTCAAAAACAAAACAAAAAAACTGGGAAATTCTTTACAATTCCTTCAGGGTCTCTGATGAAAGCTGGAATGACCCTATCTACAACGACAGCTGGATGTGGCATAAGGAGGGACACTTGGGACTGAGACGATTGGTGAGATTGGGTGAGCAAATGCAGACCCTTTAAAGCAATAATGCATGGCACCCATTCCATGGGTCCGAACTCTCCAGGTTGAAGGGAATATTACTACAGCTATAACATGTGCAGGAAACCTAGAGAACGGACACACTGTGAATACGAAAGGGTTCTAAAACTCAACGAATAAACCCTCTCCTGGTGCTCCGGATTGACTTTCCGGCTGCTTTACTATCAACCTCCCAACTTGGAGAGACAGCCCCTTTAACCTCTTGGTTCGCACAGGTTGCCAATTTGGCAGAGGATGAAAGGGAAGAGGGAGAACCAATGAGAGAGTAGCTGTTAGGCATTTGATGGGCACATATCAATGTAATTTCCCAGCAGGAAGAAGAATTAACCAAATTCTCAGCCACCCACCGGGAACCAGTATAGGTCCTGAACCAAAATTTTGGACTTGCGGTCAGCTCACCAAAAACGAGTTGAAAAATGGAGCTCAGGGGCACAGCAATTCACAAACTGGCCGAGTAATAAAGGACACCTATCGTCCAAAAATCTGTTGAGGGAAGGCAACGAGGCGGACTTGAAAGCGAGGCAGAATAGCAGGAAACAGATTTCAAGAGGTACGTTGGAATCGCCTTTAAAGCACACGAAGAGGGGCACATCTTCGACAATGATGCACTTGGCCAAAAAGGGCGTATGCGTTTTCTCCTGAATATATTCAGGAGAAAACGCATACGCCCTTTTTGGCCAAGCAAGCAAGCGGGCAATGCAAATCTGCACTACAAAGAAGTATCACTTCCCACCGGTCAAAAGGGACATCCACAAAATGTGTAAGAACAAGAAAGGCAAGACAGGCCCTGGAGAACAGGGAGCCTTGTTATGCTGATGGGCGGGATGTAAATTGCCAACTGCCTCTCTGGAGGAGTGCATTCTGTTCCCTAAAACAAGTAAAGAACAGAGCTACAGAGCCAAGGGCACTACCAGTCTAGGGAATATACCTTGGGAAAACTGAAAATCAATAAGACAGAGCCACCCAAAAATTTAGGGCTGCACTGCATACAAGGACCTCAACTTGGATACACCTTAAGTATCCCAGAAAATATAAACATGGTTCAAAAAATTGTGGTACTTACGTACGATGGAATATCCCTCAGCCATGAAATCAATGTCATAAGACCAGTAGCAGCAAAATGGGTGGATTCAGGTACGATGATTCTAAGTGAAATAAGTCACACAGAAAAAGAAACTTATCATAAGATATCACTTATGAAGATCCTGTAAACATGGCTACACTTGAACTGAGTTAGGAAAGAGAACAGTGTCTCACATTTAGAAAACACTCTTATACCTGCTTAAGGGGGAAGGAGAGGTGGGGTGATGCATAAAACCAGAGTTTGATATAAGCACAGGTACCGTTCCAAAAACCAACTATGGAATAGCCAAGACCTACACCGTCCTCAGTGAAAGGGACTCAAAACCCCATATTTCCCGCAGAGGAAAATATCTGACTAGTAAGAATCTTAAAACCTATGTATTGATATGTCTCCGTAAGGGAATCAAGTGTGTCTAGACTGGCATAAACATGGCAGCGAGAATCAGCTCAAACCCACTATAAAAAGGAATTTCAAAAACAAAACAAAAAAACTGGGAAATTCTTTACAATTCCTTCAGGGTCTCTGATGAAAGCTGGAATGACCTTATCTACAACGACAGCTGGATGTGGCATAAGGAGGGACACTTGGGACTGAGACGATTGGTGAGATTGGGTGAGCAAATGCAGACCCTTTAAAGCAATAATGCATGGCACCCATTCCATGGGTCCGAACTCTCCAGGTTGAAGGGAATATTACTACAGCTATAACATGTGCGGGAAACCTAGAGAACGGACACACTGTGAATACGAATGGTTTCTAAAACTCAAAGAATAGTCCCTCTCCTGGTGCTCCGGTTTGACTTTCCGTCTGCTTTACTATCAACCTCCCAACTTGGAGAGACAGCCCCTTTAACCTCTTGGTTCGCACAGGTTGCCAATTTGGCAGAGGATGAAAGGGAAGAGGGAGAACCAATGAGAGAGTAGCTGTTAGGCATTTGGACGGGCACATATCACTGTAATTTCCCGGCAGGAAGAAGAATTAACCAAATTCTCAGCCACCCACCGGGAACCAGTATAGGTCCTGAACCAAAATTTTGGACTTGCGGTCAGCTCACCAAAAACGAGTTGAAAAATGGAGCTCAGGGGCACAGCAATTCACAAACTGGCCGAGTAATAAAGGACAACTATCGTCCAAAAATCTGTTGAGGGAAGGCAACGAGGCGGACTTGAAAGCGAGGCAGAATAGCAGGAAACAGATTTCAAGAGGTACGTTGGAATCGCCTTTAAAGCACAGGAAGAGGGGCACAACTTCGACAATGATGCACTTGGCCAAAAAGGGCGTATGCGTTTTCTCCTGAATATATTCAGGAGAAAACGCATACGCCCTTTTTGGCCAAGCAAGCAAGCGGGCAATGCAAATCTGCACTACAAAGAAGTATCACTTCCCACCGGTCAAAAGGGACGTCCACAAAATGTGTAAGAACAAGAAAGGCAAGACAGGCCCTGGAGAACAGGGAGCCTTGTTATGCTGATGGGCGGGATGTAAATTGCCAACTGCCTCTCTGGAGGAGTGCATTCTGTTCCCTAAAACAAGTAAAGAACAGAGCTACAGAGCCAAGGGCACTACCAGTCTAGGGAATATACCTTGGGAAAACTGAAAATCAATAAGACAGAGCCACCCCAAAATTTAGGGCTGCACTGCATACAAGGACCTCAACTTGGATACACCTTAAGTATCCCAGAAAATATAAACATGGTTCAAAAAATTGTGGTACTTACGTACGATGGAATATCCCTCAGCCATGAAATCAATGTCATAAGACCAGTAGCAGCAAAATGGGTGGATTCAGGTACGATGATTCTAAGTGAAATAAGTCACACAGAAAAAGAAACTTATCATAAGATATCACTTATGAAGATCCTGTAAACATGGCTACACTTGAACTGAGTTAGGAAAGAGAACAGTGTCTCACATTTAGAAAACACTCTTATACCTGCTTAAGGGGGAAGGAGAGGTGGGGTGATGCATAAAACCAGAGTTTGATATAAGCACAGGTACCGTTCCAAAAACCAACTATGGAATAGACAAGACCTACACCGTCCTCAGTGAAAGGGACTCAAAACCCCATATTTCCCGCAGAGGAAAATATCTGACTAGTAAGAATCTTAAAACCTATGTATTGATATGTCTCCGTAAGGGAATCAAGTGTGTCTAGACTGGCATAAACATGGCAGCGAGAATCAGCTCAAACCCACTATAAAAAGGAATTTCAAAAACAAAACAAAAAAACTGGGAAATTCTTTACAATTCCTTCAGGGTCTCTGATGAAAGCTGGAATGACCCTATCTACAACGACAGCTGGATGTGGCATAAGGAGGGACACTTGGGACTGAGACGATTGGTGAGATTGGGTGAGCAAATGCAGACCCTTTAAAGCAATAATGCATGGCACCCATTCCATGGGTCCGAACTCTCCAGGTTGAAGGGAATATTACTACAGCTATAACATGTGCAGGAAACCTAGAGAACGGACACACTGTGAATACGAAAGGGTTCTAAAACTCAACGAATAAACCCTCTCCTGGTGCTCCGGATTGACTTTCCGGCTGCTTTACTATCAACCTCCCAACTTGGAGAGACAGCCCCTTTAACCTCTTGGTTCGCACAGGTTGCCAATTTGGCAGAGGATGAAAGGGAAGAGGGAGAACCAATGAGAGAGTAGCTGTTAGGCATTTGATGGGCACATATCAATGTAATTTCCCGGCAGGAAGAAGAATTAACCAAATTCTCAGCCACCCACCGGGAACCAGTATAGGTCCTGAACCAAAATTTTGGACTTGCGGTCAGCTCACCAAAAACGAGTTGAAAAATGGAGCTCAGGGGCACAGCAATTCACAAACTGGCCGAGTAATAAAGGACACCTATCGTCCAAAAATCTGTTGAGGGAAGGCAACGAGGCGGACTTGAAAGCGAGGCAGAATAGCAGGAAACAGATTTCAAGAGGTACGTTGGAATCGCCTTTAAAGCACACGAAGAGGGGCACATCTTCGACAATGATGCACTTGGCCAAAAAGGGCGTATGCGTTTTCTCCTGAATATATTCAGGAGAAAACGCATACGCCCTTTTTGGCCAAGCAAGCAAGCGGGCAATGCAAATCTGCACTACAAAGAAGTATCACTTCCCACCGGTCAAAAGGGACATCCACAAAATGTGTAAGAACAAGAAAGGCAAGACAGGCCCTGGAGAACAGGGAGCCTTGTTATGCTGATGGGCGGGATGTAAATTGCCAACTGCCTCTCTGGAGGAGTGCATTCTGTTCCCTAAAACAAGTAAAGAACAGAGCTACAGAGCCAAGGGCACTACCAGTCTAGGGAATATACCTTGGGAAAACTGAAAATCAATAAGACAGAGCCACCCCAAAATTTAGGGCTGCACTGCATACAAGGACCTCAACTTGGATACACCTTAAGTATCCCAGAAAATATAAACATGGTTCAAAAAATTGTGGTACTTACGTACGATGGAATATCCCTCAGCCATGAAATCAATGTCATAAGACCAGTAGCAGCAAAATGGGTGGATTCTGGTACGATGATTCTAAGTGAAATAAGTCACACAGAAAAAGAAACTTATCATAAGATATCACTTATGAAGATCCTGTAAACATGGCTACACTTGAACTGAGTTAGGAAAGAGAACAGTGTCTCACATTTAGAAAACACTCTTATACCTGCTTAAGGGGGAAGGAGAGGTGGGGTGATGCATAAAACCAGAGTTTGATATAAGCACAGGTACCGTTCCAAAAACCAACTATGGAATAGCCAAGACCTACACCGTCCTCAGTGAAAGGGACTCAAAACCCCATATTTCCCGCAGAGGAAAATATCTGACTAGTAAGAATCTTAAAACCTATGTATTGATATGTCTCCGTAAGGGAATCAAGTGTGTCTAGACTGGCATAAACATGGCAGCGAGAATCAGCTCAAACCCACTATAAAAAGGAATTTCAAAACCAAAACAAAAAAACTGGGAAATTCTTTACAATTCCTTCAGGGTCTCTGATGAAAGCTGGAATGACCTTATCTACAACGACAGCTGGATGTGGCATAAGGAGGGACACTTGGGACTGAGACGATTGGTGAGATTGGGTGAGCAAATGCAGACCCTTTAAAGCAATAATGCATGGCACCCATTCCATGGGTCCGAACTCTCCAGGTTGAAGGGAATATTACTACAGCTATAACATGTGCGGGAAACCTAGAGAACGGACACACTGTGAATACGAATGGTTTCTAAAACTCAAAGAATAGTCCCTCTCCTGGTGCTCCGGTTTGACTTTCCGTCTGCTTTACTATCAACCTCCCAACTTGGAGAGACAGCCCCTTTAACCTCTTGGTTCGCACAGGTTGCCAATTTGGCAGAGGATGAAAGGGAAGAGGGAGAACCAATGAGAGAGTAGCTGTTAGGCATTTGGACGGGCACATATCACTGTAATTTCCCGGCAGGAAGAAGAATTAACCAAATTCTCAGCCACCCACCGGGAACCAGTATAGGTCCTGAACCAAAATTTTGGACTTGCGGTCAGCTCACCAAAAACGAGTTGAAAAATGGAGCTCAGGGGCACAGCAATTCACAAACTGGCCGAGTAATAAAGGACAACTATCGTCCAAAAATCTGTTGAGGGAAGGCAACGAGGCGGACTTGAAAGCGAGGCAGAATAGCAGGAAACAGATTTCAAGAGGTACGTTGGAATCGCCTTTAAAGCACAGGAAGAGGGGCACAACTTCGACAATGATGCACTTGGCCAAAAAGGGCGTATGCGTTTTCTCCTGAATATATTCAGGAGAAAACGCATACGCCCTTTTTGGCCAAGCAAGCAAGCGGGCAATGCAAATCTGCACTACAAAGAAGTATCACTTCCCACCGGTCAAAAGGGACATCCACAAAATGTGTAAGAACAAGAAAGGCAAGACAGGCCCTGGAGAACAGGGAGCCTTGTTATGCTGATGGGCGGGATGTAAATTGCCAACTGCCTCTCTGGAGGAGTGCATTCTGTTCCCTAAAACAAGTAAAGAACAGAGCTACAGAGCCAAGGGCACTACCAGTCTAGGGAATATACCTTGGGAAAACTGAAAATCAATAAGACAGAGCCACCCCAAAATTTAGGGCTGCACTGCATACAAGGACCTCAACTTGGATACACCTTAAGTATCCCAGAAAATATAAACATGGTTCAAAAAATTGTGGTACTTACGTACGATGGAATATCCCTCAGCCATGAAATCAATGTCATAAGACCAGTAGCAGCAAAATGGGTGGATTCAGGTACGATGATTCTAAGTGAAATAAGTCACACAGAAAAAGAAACTTATCATAAGATATCACTTATGAAGATCCTGTAAACATGGCTACACTTGAACTGAGTTAGGAAAGAGAACAGTGTCTCACATTTAGAAAACACTCTTATACCTGCTTAAGGGGGAAGGAGAGGTGGGGTGATGCATAAAACCAGAGTTTGATATAAGCACAGGTACCGTTCCAAAAACCAACTATGGAATAGACAAGACCTACACCGTCCTCAGTGAAAGGGACTCAAAACCCCATATTTCCCGCAGAGGAAAATATCTGACTAGTAAGAATCTTAAAACCTATGTATTGATATGTCTCCGTAAGGGAATCAAGTGTGTCTAGACTGGCATAAACATGGCAGCGAGAATCAGCTCAAACCCACTATAAAAAGGAATTTCAAAAACAAAACAAAAAAACTGGGAAATTCTTTACAATTCCTTCAGGGTCTCTGATGAAAGCTGGAATGACCCTATCTACAACGACAGCTGGATGTGGCATAAGGAGGGACACTTGGGACTGAGACGATTGGTGAGATTGGGTGAGCAAATGCAGACCCTTTAAAGCAATAATGCATGGCACCCATTCCATGGGTCCGAACTCTCCAGGTTGAAGGGAATATTACTACAGCTATAACATGTGCAGGAAACCTAGAGAACGGACACACTGTGAATACGAAAGGGTTCTAAAACTCAACGAATAAACCCTCTCCTGGTGCTCCGGATTGACTTTCCGGCTGCTTTACTATCAACCTCCCAACTTGGAGAGACAGCCCCTTTAACCTCTTGGTTCGCACAGGTTGCCAATTTGGCAGAGGATGAAAGGGAAGAGGGAGAACCAATGAGAGAGTAGCTGTTAGGCATTTGATGGGCACATATCAATGTAATTTCCCGGCAGGAAGAAGAATTAACCAAATTCTCAGCCACCCACCGGGAACCAGTATAGGTCCTGAACCAAAATTTTGGACTTGCGGTCAGCTCACCAAAAACGAGTTGAAAAATGGAGCTCAGGGGCACAGCAATTCACAAACTGGCCGAGTAATAAAGGACACCTATCGTCCAAAAATCTGTTGAGGGAAGGCAACGAGGCGGACTTGAAAGCGAGGCAGAATAGCAGGAAACAGATTTCAAGAGGTACGTTGGAATCGCCTTTAAAGCACACGAAGAGGGGCACATCTTCGACAATGATGCACTTGGCCAAAAAGGGCGTATGCGTTTTCTCCTGAATATATTCAGGAGAAAACGCATACGCCCTTTTTGGCCAAGCAAGCAAGCGGGCAATGCAAATCTGCACTACAAAGAAGTATCACTTCCCACCGGTCAAAAGGGACATCCACAAAATGTGTAAGAACAAGAAAGGCAAGACAGGCCCTGGAGAACAGGGAGCCTTGTTATGCTGATGGGCGGGATGTAAATTGCCAACTGCCTCTCTGGAGGAGTGCATTCTGTTCCCTAAAACAAGTAAAGAACAGAGCTACAGAGCCAAGGGCACTACCAGTCTAGGGAATATACCTTGGGAAAACTGAAAATCAATAAGACAGAGCCACCCAAAAATTTAGGGCTGCACTGCATACAAGGACCTCAACTTGGATACACCTTAAGTATCCCAGAAAATATAAACATGGTTCAAAAAATTGTGGTACTTACGTACGATGGTATATCCCTCAGCCATGAAATCAATGTCATAAGACCAGTAGCAGCAAAATGGGTGGATTCAGGTACGATGATTCTAAGTGAAATAAGTCACACAGAAAAAGAAACATATCATAAGATATCACTTGTGAAGATCCTGTAAACATGGCTACACTTGAACTGAGTTAGGAAAGAGAACAGTGTCTCACATTTAGAAAACACTCTTATACCTGCTTAAGGGGGAAGGAGAGGTGGGGTGATGCATAAAACCAGAGTTTGATATAAGCACAGGTACCGTTCCAAAAACCAACTATGGAATAGACAAGACCTACACCGTCCTCAGCGAAAGGGACTCAAAACCCCATATTTCCCGCAGAGGAAAATATCTGACTAGTAAGAATCTTAAAACCTATGTATTGATATGTCTCCATAAGGGAATCAAGTGTGTCTAGACTGGCATAAACATGGCAGCGAGAATCAGCTCAAACCCCCTATAAAAAGGAATTTCAAAAACAAAACAAAAAAACTGGGAAATTCTTTACAATTCCTTCAGGGTCTCTGATGAACCCTTGAATGACCCTATCTACAATGACAGCTGGATGTGGCATAATGAGGGACACTTGGGACTGAGATGATTGGTGAGATTGGGTGAGCAAATGCAGACCCTTTAAAGCAGAAATGCCTGGCACCCATTCCATGGGTCCCAACTCTCCAGGTTAAAGGGAATATTACTACAGCTATAACATGTACGGGAAACCTAGAGAACGGACACACTGTGAATACGAAAGGTTTCTAAAACTTAACGAATAGTCCCTCTCCTGGTGCTCCGGTTTGACTTTCCATCTGCTTTACTATCAATCTCCCAACTTGGAGAGACAGCACCTTTAACCTCCTGGTTCGCACAGGTTTCCAATTTGGCAGAGGATGAAAGGGAAGAGGGAGAACCAATGAGAGAGTAGCTGTTAGGCATTTGGACGGGCACATATCACTCTAACTTCTCGGCAGGAAGAAGAACTAACCAAAGTCTCAGCCCCCCACCGGGAACCAGCATAGGTCCTCAACCAAAATTTTGGACTTGCGGTCAGCTCACAAAAAACGAGTTGAAAAATGGAGCTAAGGGGCACAGCATTTCACAAAATGGCCGAGTAATAAAGGACAACTATCGTCCAAAAATCTGTTGAGGGAAGGCAACGAGGCGAACTTGAAATCGAGGCAGAATAGCAGGAAACAGATTTCAAGAGGTACGTTGGAATCGCCTTTAAAGCACAGAAAGAGGGGCACAACTACGACAATGATGCACTTGGCCAAAAAGGGCGTATGCGTTTTCTCCTGAATATATTCAGGAGAAAACGCATACGCCCTTTTTGGCCAAGCAAGCAAGCGGGCAATGCAAATCTGCACTTCAAAGAAGTATCACTTCCCACCGCTCAAAAGGGACATCCACAAAATGTGTAAAAGCCAGAAAGGCAAGACAGGCCCTGGAGAACAGGGAGCCTTGTTATGCTGATGGGCGGGTTGTAAATTGCCAACTGCCTCTCTGGTGGAGTATATTGTGTTCCCTAAAACAAGTAAAGAACAGAGCTAAAGAGCCAAGGGCACTTCCATTCTAGGGAATATACCTTGGAATTCTGAAAATCAATAAGACAGAGCCACCCCAAAATTTAGGGCTGCACTGCTTACAAGGACCTCAACTTGGGTACACCTTAAATATCCCAGGAAATATAAAAATGGTTTAAAAATTGTGGTACTTACGTACGATGGAATATCATTCAGCCATGAAATCAATGTCATAAACCAGTAGCAGCAAAATGGGTGGATTCAGGTACGATGATTCTAAGTGAAATAAGTCACAGAGAAAAAGAAACTTATCATAAGATATCACTTATGAAGATCCTGTAAACATGGCTACACTTGAACTGAGTTAGGAAAGAAGACATTGTCTCATATTAAGAAAACACTCTTATGCCTGCTTAAGGGGGAAGGAGAGGTGGGGTGATGCATAAAACCAGAGTTTGATATAAGCACAGGTACCGTTCCAAAAACCAACTATGGAATAGACAAGACCTACACCTTCCTCAGTGAAAGGGACTCAAAACCCCATATTTCCCGCAGAGGAATATATCTGACTAGTAAGAATCTTAAAACCTATGTATTGATATGTCTCCGTAAGGGAATCAAGTATGTCTAGACTGGCATAAACATGGCAGTGAGAATCAGCACAAACCCACTATAAAAAGGAATTTCAAAAACAGAACAAAAAATCTGGGAAATTCTTTACAATTCCTTCAGGGTCTCTGATGAAACCTGGAATGACCCTATCTACAATGACAGCTGGATGTGGCATAAGGCTGGACACTTGGGACTGAGAGGATTGGTGAGATTGGGTGAGCGAATGCAGACCCTTTAACGCAATAATGCATGGCACCCATTCCATGGGTCCCAACACTCCAGATTGAAGGGAATATTACTACAGCTATAACATGTACGGGAAACCTAGAGAACGGACACACTGTGAATACGAAAGGTTTCTAAAACTCAACGAATAGTCCCTCTCCTGGTGCTCCGGTTTGCCTTACTATCTGCTTTACTATCAACCTCACAACTTGGAGAGACAGCCCCTTTAACCTACTGGTTCGCACAGGTTGCCAAATTGTGAGAGGATGAAATGGAAGAGGGAGAACCAATGAGAGAGTAGCTGTTAGACATTAGGACGGGCATATATTACTCTAACGTACCAGCAGAAAGAAGAATTATCCAAAGACTCAGCCCCCCACCGTGAACCAGCATAGGTCCTGAACCAAAATTTTGGACTTGCGGTCAGCTCACCAAAAACGAGTTGAAAAATGGAGCTCAGGGGCACAACAATTCACAAACTGGCCGAGTAATAAAGGACAACTATCGTCCAAAAATCTGTTCAGGGAAGGCAACGAGGCGGACTTGAAATCGCGCCAGAATAGCAGGAAACAGATTTCAAGAGGTACGTTGGAATCGCCTTTAAAGCACAGGAAGAGGGGCACAACTTCGACAATGATGCACTTGGCCAAAAAGGGCGTATGCGTTTTCTCCTGAATATATTCAGGAGAAAACACATACGCCGTTTTTGGCCAAGCAAGCAAGCGGGCAATGCAAATCTGCACTACATAGAAGTATCACTTCCCACCGGTCAAAAGGGACATCCACAAAATGTGTAAAAACCAGAAAGGCAACACATGCCCTGGAGAACAGGGAGCCTTGTTATGCTGATGGGCGGGATGTAACTTGCGAACTGCCTCTCTGGAGGAGTGCATTGTGTTCCCTAAAACAAGTAAAGAACAGAGCTACAGGGCCCAGGGCACTTCCAGTCTAGGGAATATACCTTGGGAAAACTGAAAATCAATAAGACAGAGACACCCCAAAATTTAGGGCTGCACTGCTTACAAGGACCTCAACTTGGGTACACCTTAAATATCCCAGGAAATATAAAAATTGTTCAAAAAATTGTGGTACTTACGTACGATGGAATATCCCTCAGCCATGAAATCAATGTCATAAGACCAGTAGCAGCAAAATGGGTGGATTCAGGTACGATGATTCTAAGTGAAATATGTCACAGAGAAAAAGAAACTTATCATAAGATATCACTTATGAAGATCCTGTAAACATGGCTACACTTGAACTGAGGTAGGAAAGAGAACAGTGTCTCACATTTAGAAAACACTCTTATGCCTGCTTAAGGGGGAAGGAGAGGTGGGGTGATGCATAAAACCAGAGTTTGATATAAGAACAGGTACCGTTCCAAAAACCAACTATGGAATAGACAAGACCTACACCTTCCTCAGTGAAAGGGAATCAAAACCAAATATTTCCCGCAGAGGAATATATCTGACTAGTAAAAATCTTAAAACCTATGTATTGATATGTCTCCGTAAGGGAATCAAGTGTGTCTAGACTGGCATAAACATGGCAGCGAGAATCAGCTCAAACCCACTATAAAAAGGAATTTCAAAAACAAAACAAAAAAACTGGGAAATTCTTTACAATTCCTTCAGGGTCTCTGATGAAACGTGGAATGACCCTATGTACAACGACAGCTGGATGTGGCATTAGGAGGGAAACTTGGGACTGAGACGATTGGTGAGATTGGGTGAGCAAATGCATACCATTTAAAGCACAAATGCCTGGCACCCATTCCATGGGTCCCAACTCTCCAGGTTAAAGGGAATATTACTACAGCTATAACATGTACGGGAAACCTAGAGAACGGACACACTGTGAATACGAAAGGTTTTTAAAACTCAACGAATAGTCCCTCTCCTGGTGCTCCGGTTTGACTTTCCATCTGCTTTACTATCAACCTCCCAACTTGGAGAGACAGCCCCTTTAACCTCCTGGTTCGCACAGGTTGCCAATTTGGCAGAGGATGAAAGGGAAGAGGGAGAACCAATGAGAGAGTAGCTGTTACGCATTTGGACGGGCACATATCACTCTAATTTCCCGGCAGGAAGAAGAATTAACCAACTTCTCAGCCACCCACCGGGAACCAGTATAGGTCCTGAACCAAAATTTTGGACTTGCAGTCAGCTCACAAAAAACGAGTTGAAAAATGGAGCTCAAGGGCACAGCAATTCACAAACTGCCCGAGTAATAAAGGACATCTATCGTACAAAAATCTGTTGAGGGAAGGCAGCGAGGCGGACTGGAAAGCGAGGCAGAATAGCAGGAAACAGATTTCAAGAGGTACGTTGGAATCGCCTTTAAAGCACAGGAAGAGGGACACAACTTCGACAATGATGCACTAGGCCCAAATGGGCGAATGCGTTTTCTCCTGAATATATCCAGTAGAAAACGCATACGCCCTTTTTGGCCAAGCAAGCAAGCGGGCTATGCAAATCTGCACTACAAAGAAGTATCACTTCCCACCAGTCAAAAGGGACATCCACAAAATGTGTAAAAACCAGAAAGGCAAGACAGGCCCTGGAGAACAGGGAGCCTAGTTATGCTGATGGGCGGGATGTAAATTGCCAACTGCCTCTCTGGAGGAGTGTATTGTGTTCCCTAAAACAAGTAAAGAACAGAGCTACAGAGCCAAGGGCACTTCCAGTCTATGGAATATACCTTGGGAAAACAGAAAATCAATAAGACAGAGCCAACTAAAATTTAGGGCTGCACTGCTTACAAGGACCTCAACTTGGGTACACCTTAAATATCCCAGGAAATATAAAAATGGTTCAAAAAATTGTGGTACTTACGTACGATGGAATATCCCTCAGCCATGAAATCAATGTCATAAGACCAGTAGCAGCAAAATGGGTGGATTCAGGTACGATGATTCTAAGTGAAATAAGTCACACAGAAAAAGAAACTTATCATAAGATATCACTTATGAAGGTCCTGTAAACATGGCTACACTTGAACTGAGTTAGGAAAGAGAACAGTGTCTCACATTTAGAAAACACTCTTATGCCTGCTTAAGGGGGAAGGAGAGGTGGGGTGATGCATAAAACCAGAGTTTGATATAAGCACAGGTACCGTTCCAAAAACCAACTATGGAATAGACAAGACCTACACCGTCCTCAGTGAAAGGGACTCAAAACCCCATATTTCCCGCAGAAGAATATATCTGACTAGTAAGAATCTTAAAACCTATGTATTGATATGTCTCCGTAAGGGAATCAAGTGTGTCTAGACTGGCATAAACATGGCAGCAAGAATCAGCTCAAACCCACTATAAAAAGGAATTTCAAAAACAAAACCAAAAAACTGGGAAATTCTTTACAATTCCTTCAGGGTCTCTGATGAAACCTGGAATGACCCTATCTACAACAACAGCTGGATGTGGCAAAAGGCTGGACACTTGGGACTGAGAGGATTGGTGAGATTGGGTGAGCCAATGCAGACCCTTTAAAGCACAAATGCCTGGCACACATTCCATGGGTCCCAACTCTCCAGGTTGAAGGGAATTTTACTACAGCTATAACATGTACGGGAAACCTAGACAATGGACACACTGTGAATACGAAAGGTTTCTAAAACTCAACGAATAGTCCCTCTCCTGGTGCTCCGGTTTGACTTTCGATCTGCTTTACTATCAGTCTCCCAACTTGGAGAGACAGCCCTTTTAACCTCCTAGTTCGCACAGGTTTCCAAATTGGCAGAGGATGAAAGGGAAGAGGGAGAACTAATGAGAGAGTAGCTGTTAGGCATTTGGACGTGCACATATCACTCTAACTTCCCAGCAGGAAGAAGAATTAACCAAAGTCTCAGCCCCCCACCGGGAACCAGCGTAGGTCCTGAACCAAAATTTTGGACTTGCAGTCAGCTCACAAAAAACGAGTTGAAAAATGGAGCTCAAGGGCACAGCAATTCACAAACTGCCCGAGTAATAAAGGACAACTATCGTACAAAAATCTGTTAAGGGAAGGCAACGAGGCGGACTGGAAAGCGAGGCATAATAGCAGGAAACAGATTTCAAGAGGTACGTTGGAATCGCCTTTAAAGCACAGGAAGAGGGGCACAACTTTGACAATGATGCACTTGGCCAAAAAGGGCGTATGCGTTTTCTCCTGAATATATTCAGGAGAAAACGCATACGCCATTTTTGTGCAAGGAAGCAAGAGGGCAATGCAAATCTGCACTACAAAGAAGTATCACTTCTCACCGGTCAAAAGGGACATCCACAAAATATGTAAAAACCAGAAAGGTAACACAGGCCCTAGAGAACAGGGAGCCTTGTTTTGTTGATGGGCGGGATGTAAATTGCCAACTGCCTCTCTGGAGGATTGCATTGTGTTCCCTAAAACAAATAAACAACAGAGCTACAGAGCCAAGGGCACTTCCAGTCTAGGGAATATACCTTGGGAAAACTGAAAATCAATAAGACAGAGACACCCCAAAATTTAGGGCTGCACTGCTTACAAGGACCTCAACTTGGGTACACCTTAAATATCCCAGGAAATATAAAAATTGTTCAAAAAATTGTGGTACTTACGTACGATGGAATATCCCTCAGCCATGAAATCAATGTCATAAGACCAGTAGCAGCAAAATGGGTGGATTCTGGTACGATGATTCTAAGTGAAATAAGTCACAGAGAAAAAGAAACTTATCATGAGATATCACTTATGAAGATCCTGTAAACATGGCTACACTTGAACTGAGTTAGGAAAGAGAACAGTGTCTCACATTTAGAAAACAATCTTATGCCTGCTTTAGGGCGAACGAGAGGTGGGGTGATGCATAAAACCAGAGTTTGATATAAGCACAGGTACCTTCCCAAAAATCAACTATGGAATAGACAAGACCTACACCTTCCTCAGTGAAAGGGACTCAAAACACCATATTTCCCGCAGAGGAATATATCTGACTAGTAAGAATCTTAAAACCTATGTATTGATATGTCTCCATAAGGGAATCAAGTGTGTCTAGACTGGCATAAACATGGCAGCGAGAATCAGCTCAAACCCACTATAAAAAGGAATTTCTAAAACAAAACAAAAAAACTGGGAAATTCTTTACAATTCCTTCAGGGTCTCTGATGAAACCTGGAATGACTCTTTCTACAACGACAGCTGGATGTGGCATAAGGCTGGACACTTGGGACTGAGAGGATTGGTGAGATTGGGTGAGCAAATGCAGACCCTTTAAAGCAATAATGCATGGCACCCATTCCATGGGTCACAAATCTCCAGGTTGAAGGGAATATTACTACAGCTATAACATAAACAGGAAACCTAGAGAACGGACACACTGTGAATACTAAAGGTTTCTAAAACTCAACGAATAGTCCCTCTCCTGGTGCTCCAGTTTGACTTTCCATCTGCTTTACTATCAATCTCCCAACATGGAGAGACAGCCCCTTTAACCTCCTGGTTCGCACAGGTTGCCAATTTGGCAGAGGATGAAAGGGAAGAGGGAGAACCAATGAGAGAGTAGCTGTTAGGCATTTGGACGGGCAAATATCACTCTATTTTCACGGCAGGAAGAAGAATTAACCAAAATCTCAGCCCCCCACCAGAAACCAGCATAGGTCCTGAACCAAAATTTTGGACTTGCGGTCAGCTCACAAAAAACGAGTTGAAAAGTGGAGCTCAGGGTCACAGCAATTCACAAACCGGCAAAGTAATAAAGGACAACTATAATCCAAAAATCTGTTAAGGGAAGGCAACAAGGTGGACTTGAAAGCGAGGCAGAATAGCAGGAAACAGATTTCAAGAGGTAGGTTGGAATCGCCTTTAAAGCACAGGAAGAGGGGCACAACTTCGACAATGATGCACTTGGCAACAAAGGGTGTATGCGTTTTCTCCTGAATATATTCAAGAGAAAACGCATACGCCCTTTTTGGCCAAGCAAGCAAGCGGGCAATGCAAATCTGCACTACAAAGAAGTATCACTTCACACCACTTAAAAGGGACTTCCAGAAAATGTGTAAAAACCAGAAAGGCAAGACAGGCCCTGAAGAACAGGGAGCCTTGTTATGCTGATGGGTGGGAAGTAAATTGCCAAGGGCCTCGCTGGAGCAGTGCATTGTGTTCCCTAAAAGTAGTAAACAACAGAGCTACAGAGCCAAGGACACTTCCAGTCTAGGGAATATACCTTGGGAAAACTGAAAATCAATAAGACAGAACCACCCCAAAATTTAGGCTGCACTGCTTACAAGGACCTCAACTTGGGTACACCTTAAATATCCCAGGAAATATAAAAATGGTTCAAAAATTTGTGGTACTTACGTACGATGGAATATCCCTCAGCCATGAAATCAATGTCATAAGACCAGTAGCAGCAAAATGGGTGGATTCAGGAAAGATGATTCTAAGTGAAATAAGTCACAGAGAAAAAGAAACTTATCATAAGATATCACTTATGAAGATCCTGTAAACATGGCTACACTTGAACTGAGTTAGGAAAGAGAACAGTGTCTCACATTTAGAAAACAATCTTATGCCTGCTTTAGGGGGAACGAGAGGTGGGGTGATGCATAAAACCAGAGTTTGATATAAGCACAGGTACCGTTCCAAAATTCAACTATGGAATAGACAAGACCTACACCGTCCTCAGTGAAAGGGACTCAAAACCCCATAGTTCCCGCAGAGGAATATATCTGACTAGTAAGAATCTTAAAACCTATGTATTGATATGTCTCCGTAAGGGAATCAAGTGTGTCTAGACTGGCATTAACATGGCAGCGAGAATCAGCTCAAACCCACTATAAAAAGGAATTTCTAAAACAAAACAAAAAAACTGGGAAATTCTTTACAATTCCTTCAGGGTCTCTGATGAAACCTGGAATGACCCTTTCTACAACGACAGCTGGATGTGGCATAAGGCTGGACACTTGGGACTGAGAGGATTGGTGAGATTGGGTGAGCAAATGCAGACCCTTTAAAGCAATAATGCATGGCACCCATTCCATGGGTCACAAATCTCCAGGTTGAAGGGAATATTACTACAGCTATAACATAAACAGGAAACCTAGAGAACGGACACACTGTGAATACTAAAGGTTTCTAAAACTCAACGAATAGTCCCTCTCCTGGTGCTCTGGTTTGACTTTCCATCTGCTTTACTATCAATCTCCCAACATGGAGAGACAGCCCCTTTAACCTCCTGGTTCGCACAGGTTGCCAATTTGGCAGAGGATGAAAGGGAAGAGAGAGAACCAATGAGAGAGTAGCTGTTAGGCATTTGGACGGGCAAATATCACTCTATTTTCACGGCAGGAAGAAGAATTAACCAAAATCTCAGCCCCCCACCGGAAACCAGCATAGGTCCTGAACCAAAATTTTGGACTTGTGGTCAGCTCACAAAAAACGAGTTGAAAAGTGGAGCTCAGGGTCACAGCAATTCACAAACTGGCAAAGTAATAAAGGACAACTATAATCCAAAAATCTGTTAAGGGAAGGCAACAAGGTGGACTTGAAAGCGAGGCAGAATAGCAGGAAACAGATTTCAAGAGGTAGGTTGGAATCGCCTTTAAAGCACAGGAAGAGGGGCACAACTTCGACAATGATGCACTTGGCCACAAAGGGTCTATGCGTTTTCTCCTGAATATATTCAAGAGAAAACGCATACGCCCTTTTTGGCCAAGCAAGCAAGCGGGCAATGCAAATCTGCACAACAAAGAAGTATCACTTCCCACCACTTAAAAGGGACTTCCAGAAAATGTGTAAAAACCAGAAAGGCAAGACAGGCCCTGGAGAACAGGGAGCCTTGTTATGCTGATGGGTGGGATGTAAATTGCCAAGTGCCTCTCTGGAGCAGTGCATTGTGCTCCCTAAAAGAAGTAAACAACAGAGCTACAGAGCCAAGGACACTTCCAGTCTAGGGAATATACCTTGGGAAAACTGAAAATCAATAAGACAGAACCACCCCAAAATTTAGGCTGCACTGCTTACAAGGACCTCAACTTGGGTACACCTTAAATATCCCAGGAAATATAAAAATGGTTCAAAAAATTGTGGTACTTACGTATGATGGAATATCCCTCAGCCATGAAATCAATGTCATAAGACCAGTAGCAGCAAAATGGGTGGATTCAGGTACGATGATTCTAAGTGAAATAAGTCACAGAGAAAAAGAAACTTATCATAAGATATCACTTATGACGATCCTGTAAACATGGCTACACTTGAACTGAGTTAGGAAAGAGAACAGTGTCTCACATTTAGAAAACAATCTTATGCCTGCTTTAGGGCGAACGACAGGTGGGGTGATGCATAAAACCAGAGTTTGATATAAGCACAGGTACCGTTCCAAAATTCAACTATGGAATAGACAAGACCTACACCTTCCTCAGTGAAAGGGACTCAAAACCCCACAGTTCCCACAGAGGAATATATCTGACTAGTAAGAATTTTAAAACCTATGTATTGATATGTCTCCATAAGGGAATCAAGTGTGTCTAGACTGGCATAAACATGGCAGCGAGAATCAGCTCAAACCCACTATAAAAAGGAATTTCTAAAACAAAACAAAAAAACTGGGAAATTCTTTACAATTCAATCAGGGTCTCTGATGAAACCTGGAATGACCCTTTCTACAACGACAGCTGGATGTGGCATAAGGAGGGACACTTGGGACTGAGACGATTGGTGAGATTGGGTGAGCAAATGCAGACCCTTTAAAGCAATAATGCATGGCACCCATTCCTTGGGACCCAACTCTCCAGGTTGAAGGGAATATTACTACATCTATAATATGTACGGAAACCTAGAGAACGGACACACTGTGAATACTAAAGGTTTCTAAAACTCAACGAATAGTCCCTCTCCTGGTTCTCTGGTTTGACTTTCCATCTGCTTTACTATCAACCTCCAACTTGGAGAAACAGCCCCTTTAACCTCCTGGTTTGCACATGTTTCTAATTTGGCAGTGGATGAAAGGGAAGAGGGAGAACCAATGAGAGAGTAGCTGTTAGGTATTTGGACGGGCACAGATCACTCTAACTTCCCGGCATGAAGAAGAATTAACCAAAGTCTCAGCCCCCCATCGGGAACCAGCATAGGTCCTGAACCAAAATTTTGGACTTGCGCTCAGCTCACAAAAAAACGAGTTGAAAAATGGAGATCAGGTGCACAGCAATTCACAAACTGGCAGGGTGATAAAGGACAACTATCGTCCAAAAATCTGTTTAGGGAAGGCAAGGAGGCAGACATGATAGAGAGGCAGAATAGCAGGAAACAGATTTCAAGAGGTACGTTGGAATCGCATTTAAAGCACAGGAAGAGGGGCACAACTTCGACAATGATGCACTTGGCCAAAAAGGGTGTATGTTTTTCTCCTGAATATATTCAGGAGAAAACGCATAAACCCTTTTTGGCTAAGCAAGCAAGCAGGCAATGCAAATCTGCACTACAAAGAAGTATCACTTCCCACCGGTCAAAAGGGACATCCACAAAATGTGTAAAAACCAGAAAGGCAAGAGAGGCCCTGGAGAACAGGCAGCCTTGTTATGCTGATGGGCGGGATGTAAATTGCCAACTGCCTCTCTGGAGGAGTGCATTGTGTTCCCTAAAACAAGTAAACAACAGAGCTACAGAGCCAAGGGCACTTCCAGTCTAGGGAATATACCTTGGGAAAACTGAAAATCAGTAAGACAGAGCCACCCAAAAATTTAAGGCTGCACTGCTTACAAGGACCTCAACTTGGGTACACCTTAAATATCCCAGGAAATATAAAAATGGTTCAAAAAATTGTGGTAATTACGTACGATGGAATATCCCTCAGCCATGAGGTCAATGTCATAAGACCAGTAGCATCAAAATGGGTGGATTCAGGTACGATGATTCTAAGTGAAATAAGTCACACAGAAAAAGAAACTTATCATAAGATATCACTTATGAAGATCCTGTAAACATGGCTACACTTGAACTGAGTTAGGAAAGAGAACAGAGTCTCACATTTAGAAAACACTCTTATGCCTGCTTAAGGGGGAAGGAGAGGTGGGGTGATGCATAAAACCAGAGTTTGATATAAGAACAGGTACCGTTCCAAAAACCAACTATGGAATAGACAAGACCTACACCTTCCTCAGTGAAAGGGAATCAAAACCAAATATTTCCCGCACAGGAATATATCTGACTAGTAAAAATCTTAAAACCTATGTATTGATATGTCTCCGTAAGGGAATCAAGTGTGTCTAGACTGGCATAAACATGGCAGCGAGAATCAGCTCAAACCCACTATAAAAAGGAATTTCAAAAACAAAACAAAAAAACTGGGAAATTCTTTACAATTCCTTCAGGGTCTCTGATGAAACGTGGAATGACCCTATGTACAACGACAGCTGGATGTGGCATTAGGAGGGAAACTTGGGACTGAGAGGATTGGTGAGATTGGGTGAGCAAATGCATACCATTTAAAGCACAAATGCCTGGCACCCATTCCATGGGTCCCAACTCTCCAGGTTAAAGGGAATATTACTACAGCTATAACATGTATGGGAAACCTAGAGAACGGACACACTGTGAATACGAAAGGTTTTTAAAACTCAACGAATAGTCCCTCTCCTGGTGCTCCGGTTTGACTTTCCATCTGCTTTACTATCAACCTCCCAACTTGGAGAGACAGCCCCTTTAACCTCCTGGTTCGCACAGGTTGCCAATTTGGCAGAGGATGAAAGGGAAGAGGGAGAACCAATGAGAGAGTAGCTGTTAGGCATTTGGACGGGCACATATCACTCTAATTTCCCGGCAGGAAGAAGAATTAACCAACTTCTCAGCCACCCACCGGGAACCAGTATAGGTCCTGAACCAAAATTTTGGACTTGCAGTCAGCTCACAAAAAACGAGTTGAAAAATGGAGCTCAAGGGCACAGCAATTCACAAACTGCCCGAGTAATAAAGGACATCTATCGTACAAAAATCTGTTGAGGGAAGGCAGCGAGGCGGACTGGAAAGCGAGGCAGAATAGCAGGAAACAGATTTCAAGAGGTACGTTGGAATCGCCTTTAAAGCACAGGAAGAGGGACACAACTTCGACAATGATGCACTAGGCCCAAATGGGCGAATGCGTTTTCTCCTGAATATATCCAGGAGAAAACGCATACGCCCTTTTTGGCCAAGCAAGCAAGCGGGCAATGCAAATCTGCACTACAAAGAAGTATCACTTCCCACCAGTCAAAAGGGACATCCACAAAATGTGTAAAAACCAGAAAGGCAAGACAGGCCCTGGAGAACAGGGAGCCTAGTTATGCTGATGGGCGGGATGTAAATTGCCAACTGCCTCTCTGGAGGAGTGTATTGTGTTCCCTAAAACAAGTAAAGAACAGAGCTACAGAGCCAAGGGCACTTCCAGTCTATGGAATATACCTTGGGAAAACAGAAAATCAATAAGACAGAGCCACACTAAAATTTAGGGCTGCACTGCTTACAAGGACCTCAACTTGGGTACACCTTAAATATCCCAGGAAATATAAAAATGGTTCAAAAAATTGTGGTACTTACGTACGATGGAATATCCCTCAGCCATGAAATCAATGTCATAAGACCAGTAGCAGCAAAATGGGTGGATTCAGGTACGATGATTCTAAGTGAAATAAGTCACACAGAAAAAGAAACTTATCATAAGATATCACTTATGAAGGTCCTGTAAACATGGCTACACTTGAACTGAGTTAGGAAAGAGAACAGTGTCTCACATTTAGAAAACACTCTTATGCCTGCTTAAGGGGGAAGGAGAGGTGGGGTGATGCATAAAACCAGAGTTTGATATAAGCACAGGTACCGTTCCAAAAACCAACTATGGAATAGACAAGACCTACACCGTCCTCAGTGAAAGGGACTCAAAACCCCATATTTCCCGCAGAAGAATATATCTGACTAGTAAGAATCTTAAAACCTATGTATTGATATGTCTCCGTAAGGGAATCAAGTGTGTCTAGACTGGCATAAACATGGCAGCAAGAATCAGCTCAAACCCACTATAAAAAGGAATTTCAAAAACAAAACAAAAAAACTGGGAAATTCTTTACAATTCCTTCAGGGTCTCTGATGAAACCTGGAATGACCCTATCTACAACAACAGCTGGATGTGGCAAAAGGCTGGACACTTGGGACTGAGAGGATTGGTGAGATTGGGTGAGCCAATGCAGACCCTTTAAAGCACAAATGCCTGGCACACATTCCATGGGTCCCAACTCTCCAGGTTGAAGGGAATTTTACTACAGCTATAACATGTACGGGAAACCTAGACAATGGACACACTGTGAATACGAAAGGTTTCTAAAACTCAACGAATAGTCCCTCTCCTGGTGCTCCGGTTTGACTTTCGATCTGCTTTACTATCAGTCTCCCAACTTGGAGAGACAGCCCTTTTAACCTCCTGGTTCGCACAGGTTTCCAAATTGGCAGAGGATGAAAGGGAAGAGGGAGAACTAATGAGAGAGTAGCTGTTAGGCATTTGGACGTGCACATATCACTCTAACTTCCCAGCAGGAAGAAGAATTAACCAAAGTCTCAGCCCCCCACCGGGAACCAGCGTAGGTCCTGAACCAAAATTTTGGACTTGCAGTCAGCTCACAAAAAACGAGTTGAAAAATGGAGCTCAAGGGCACAGCAATTCACAAACTGCCCGAGTAATAAAGGACAACTATCGTACAAAAATCTGTTAAGGGAAGGCAACGAGGCGGACTGGAAAGCGAGGCATAATAGCAGGAAACAGATTTCAAGAGGTACGTTGGAATCGCCTTTAAAGCACAGGAAGAGGGGCACAACTTTGACAATGATGCACTTGGCCAAAAAGGGCGTATGCGTTTTCTCCTGAATATATTCAGGAGAAAACGCATACGCCATTTTTGTGCAAGGAAGCAAGAGGGCAATGCAAATCTGCACTACAAAGAAGTATCACTTCTCACCGGTCAAAAGGGACATCCACAAAATATGTAAAAACCAGAAAGGTAACACAGGCCCTAGAGAACAGGGAGCCTTGTTTTGTTGATGGGCGGGATGTAAATTGCCAACTGCCTCTCTGGAGGATTGCATTGTGTTCCCTAAAACAAATAAACAACAGAGCTACAGAGCCAAGGGCACTTCCAGTCTAGGGAATATACCTTGGGAAAACTGAAAATCAATAAGACAGAGACACCCCAAAATTTAGGGCTGCACTGCTTACAAGGACCTCAACTTGGGTACACCTTAAATATCCCAGGAAATATAAAAATTGTTCAAAAAATTGTGGTACTTACGTACGATGGAATATCCCTCAGCCATGAAATCAATGTCATAAGACCAGTAGCAGCAAAATGGGTGGATTCTGGTACGATGATTCTAAGTGAAATAAGTCACAGAGAAAAAGAAACTTATCATGAGATATCACTTATGAAGATCCTGTAAACATGGCTACACTTGAACTGAGTTAGGAAAGAGAACAGTGTCTCACATTTAGAAAACAATCTTATGCCTGCTTTAGGGCGAACGAGAGGTGGGGTGATGCATAAAACCAGAGTTTGATATAAGCACAGGTACCTTCCCAAAAATCAACTATGGAATAGACAAGACCTACACCTTCCTCAGTGAAAGGGACTCAAAACACCATATTTCCCGCAGAGGAATATATCTGACTAGTAAGAATCTTAAAACCTATGTATTGATATGTCTCCATAAGGGAATCAAGTGTGTCTAGACTGGCATAAACATGGCAGCGAGAATCAGCTCAAACCCACTATAAAAAGGAATTTCTAAAACAAAACAAAAAAACTGGGAAATTCTTTACAATTCCTTCAGGGTCTCTGATGAAACCTGGAATGACTCTTTCTACAACGACAGCTGGATGTGGCATAAGGCTGGACACTTGGGACTGAGAGGATTGGTGAGATTGGGTGAGCAAATGCAGACCCTTTAAAGCAATAATGCATGGCACCCATTCCATGGGTCACAAATCTCCAGGTTGAAGGGAATATTACTACAGCTATAACATAAACAGGAAACCTAGAGAACGGACACACTGTGAATACTAAAGGTTTCTAAAACTCAACGAATAGTCCCTCTCCTGGTGCTCCAGTTTGACTTTCCATCTGCTTTACTATCAATCTCCCAACATGGAGAGACAGCCCCTTTAACCTCCTGGTTCGCACAGGTTGCCAATTTGGCAGAGGATGAAAGGGAAGAGGGAGAACCAATGAGAGAGTAGCTGTTAGGCATTTGGACGGGCAAATATCACTCTATTTTCACGGCAGGAAGAAGAATTAACCAAAATCTCAGCCCCCCACCAGAAACCAGCATAGGTCCTGAACCAAAATTTTGGACTTGCGGTCAGCTCACAAAAAACGAGTTGAAAAGTGGAGCTCAGGGTCACAGCAATTCACAAACCGGCAAAGTAATAAAGGACAACTATAATCCAAAAATCTGTTAAGGGAAGGCAACAAGGTGGACTTGAAAGCGAGGCAGAATAGCAGGAAACAGATTTCAAGAGGTAGGTTGGAATCGCCTTTAAAGCACAGGAAGAGGGGCACAACTTCGACAATGATGCACTTGGCAACAAAGGGTGTATGCGTTTTCTCCTGAATATATTCAAGAGAAAACGCATACGCCCTTTTTGGCCAAGCAAGCAAGCGGGCAATGCAAATCTGCACTACAAAGAAGTATCACTTCACACCACTTAAAAGGGACTTCCAGAAAATGTGTAAAAACCAGAAAGGCAAGACAGGCCCTGAAGAACAGGGAGCCTTGTTATGCTGATGGGTGGGAAGTAAATTGCCAAGGGCCTCGCTGGAGCAGTGCATTGTGTTCCCTAAAAGTAGTAAACAACAGAGCTACAGAGCCAAGGACACTTCCAGTCTAGGGAATATACCTTGGGAAAACTGAAAATCAATAAGACAGAGCCACCCAAAAATTTAGGCTGCACTGCTTACAAGGACCTCAACTTGGGTACACCTTAAATATCCCAGGAAATATAAAAATGGTTCAAAAATTTGTGGTACTTACGTACGATGGAATATCCCTCAGCCATGAAATCAATGTCATAAGACCAGTAGCAGCAAAATGGGTGGATTCAGGTAAGATGATTCTAAGTGAAATAAGTCACAGAGAAAAAGAAACTTATCATAAGATATCACTTATGAAGATCCTGTAAACATGGCTACACTTGAACTGAGTTAGGAAAGAGAACAGTGTCTCACATTTAGAAAACAATCTTATGCCTGCTTTAGGGGGAACGAGAGGTGGGGTGATGCATAAAACCAGAGTTTGATATAAGCACAGGTACCGTTCCAAAATTCAACTATGGAATAGACAAGACCTACACCTTCCTCAGTGAAAGGGACTCAAAACCCCATAGTTCCCGCAGAGGAATATATCTGACTAGTAAGAATCTTAAAACCTATGTATTGATATGTCTCCGTAAGGGAATCAAGTGTGTCTAGACTGGCATTAACATGGCAGCGAGAATCAGCTCAAACCCACTATAAAAAGGAATTTCTAAAACAAAACAAAAAAACTGGGAAATTCTTTACAATTCCTTCAGGGTCTCTGATGAAACCTGGAATGACCCTTTCTACAACGACAGCTGGATGTGGCATAAGGCTGGACACTTGGGACTGAGAGGATTGGTGAGATTGGGTGAGCAAATGCAGACCCTTTAAAGCAATAATGCATGGCACCCATTCCATGGGTCACAAATCTCCAGGTTGAAGGGAATATTACTACAGCTATAACATAAACAGGAAACCTAGAGAACGGACACACTGTGAATACTAAAGGTTTCTAAAACTCAACGAATAGTCCCTCTCCTGGTGCTCTGGTTTGACTTTCCATCTGCTTTACTATCAATCTCCCAACATGGAGAGACAGCCCCTTTAACCTCCTGGTTCGCACAGGTTGCCAATTTGGCAGAGGATGAAAGGGAAGAGAGAGAACCAATGAGAGAGTAGCTGTTAGGCATTTGGACGGGCAAATATCACTCTATTTTCACGGCAGGAAGAAGAATTAACCAAAATCTCAGCCCCCCACCGGAAACCAGCATAGGTCCTGAACCAAAATTTTGGACTTGTGGTCAGCTCACAAAAAACGAGTTGAAAAGTGGAGCTCAGGGTCACAGCAATTCACAAACTGGCAAAGTAATAAAGGACAACTATAATCCAAAAATCTGTTAAGGGAAGGCAACAAGGTGGACTTGAAAGCGAGGCAGAATAGCAGGAAACAGATTTCAAGAGGTAGGTTGGAATCGCATTTAAAGCACAGGAAGAGGGGCACAACTTCGACAATGATGCACTTGGCCAAAAAGGGTGTATGTTTTTCTCCTGAATATATTCAGGAGAAAACGCATAAACCCTTTTTGGCTAAGCAAGCAAGCAGGCAATGCAAATCTGCACTACAAAGAAGTATCACTTCCCACCGGTCAAAAGGGACATCCACAAAATGTGTAAAAACCAGAAAGGCAAGAGAGGCCCTGGAGAACAGGCAGCCTTGTTATGCTGATGGGCGGGATGTAAATTGCCAACTGCCTCTCTGGAGGAGTGCATTGTGTTCCCTAAAACAAGTAAACAACAGAGCTACAGAGCCAAGGACACTTCCAGTCTAGGGAATATACCTTGGGAAAACTGAAAATCAGTAAGACAGAGCCACCCAAAAATTTAAGGCTGCACTGCTTACAAGGACCTCAACTTGGGTACACCTTAAATATCCCAGGAAATATAAAAATGGTTCAAAAAATTGTGGTAATTACGTACGATGGAATATCCCTCAGCCATGAGGTCAATGTCATAAGACCAGTAGCATCAAAATGGGTGGATTCAGGTACGATGATTCTAAGTGAAATAAGTCACACAGAAAAAGAAACTTATCATAAGATATCACTTATGAAGATCCTGTAAACATGGCTACACTTGAACTGAGTTAGGAAAGAGAACAGAGTCTCACATTTAGAAAACACTCTTATGCCTGCTTAAGGGGGAAGGAGAGGTGGGGTGATGAATAAAACCAGAGTTTGATATAAGCACAGGTACCGTTCCAAAAACCAACTATGGAAAAGACAACCCCTACACCTTCCTCAGTGAAAGGGACTCAAAACCCCATATTTGCCGCAGAGGAATATATCTGACTAGTAAGAATCTTAAAACCTATGTATTGATATGTCTCCGTAAGGGAATCAAGTGTGTCTAGACTGGCATAAACATGGCAGCGAGAATCAGCTCAAACCCACTATGAAAAGGAATTTCAAAAACAAAACAAAAAAACTGGGAAATTCTTTACAATTCCTTCAGGGTCTCTGATGAAACCTGGAATGACCCTATCTACAACGACAGCTGGATGAGGCATAAGGCTGGACACTTGGGACTGAGAGGATTGGTGAGATTGGGTGAGCAAATGCAGACCCTTTAAAGCAATAGTGCATGGCACCCATTCCATGGGTCCCATCTCTCCCGGTTGAAGGGAATATTACTACAGTTATAACATGTACGAGAAACCTAGAGAACGGACACACTGTGAATACGAAAGGTTTCTAAAACTCAACGAATAGTCCCTCTCCTGGTGCTCCGGTTTGACTTTCCATCTGCTTTACTATCAATCTCCCAACTTGGAGAGACAGCCCCTTTAACCTCCTGGTTTGCACAGGTTGCCAATTTGTCAGAGGTTGAAAGGGAAGAGGGAGAACCAATGAAAGAATAGCTGTTAGGCATTTGTACGGGCACATATCACTGTAATTTCCCGGCAGGAAGAAGAATTAACCAAAGTCTCAGCCCCCTACCGGGAACCAGTATAGGTCCCGAACCATAATTTTGGACTTGCGGTCAGCTCACAAAAACGAGTGGAAAAATGGAGCTCAGGGGCACAGCAATTCACAAAATGGCAGAGTAAGAAAGGACAACTATCGTCCAAAAATCTGTTGAGGGAAGGCAACAAGGCGGACTTGAAACCGAGGCAGAATAGCAGGAAACTGATTTCAAGAGGTACGTTGGAATCGCCTTTAAAGCACAGGAAGAGGGGCACAACTTCGACAATGATGCACTTGGCCAAAAAGGGTGTATGCGTATTCAGGAGAAAACGCACATTCCCTTTTTGGCCAAGCATGCAAGCGGGCAATGCAAATCTGCACTACAAAGAATTATCACTTCCCACCGGTCAAAAGGGACATCCACAAAATGTGTAAAAACCAGAAAGGCAACACAAGTCCTGGAGAATAGGGAGCCTTTTCATGCTGATGGGCGGGATGTAAATTGAAATCTGCCTCACTGGAGGAGTGCATTGTGTTCCCTAGAACAAGTAAACAACAGAGCTACAGAGCCAACGGCACTTCCAGTCTAGGTAATATACTTTGGGAAAACTGAAAATCAATAAGACAGATCCAGCCCAAAATTTAGGGCTTCACTGCTTCAAGAAGCTCATCTTGAGTACAACATAAATATCCCAGGAAATATAAAAAAGGTTCAAAAAATTGTGGTACTTACCTAAGAAGGAATATCCCTCAGCCATGAAATCAATGTCATAAGACCAGTAGCAGCAAAATGAGTGCATTCAGGTACGATGATTCTAAGTGAAATAAGTCACACAAAAAAAGAAACTTATCATAAGATATCACTCATGAAGATCCTGTAAACATGGCTACACTTGAACTGAGTTAGGAAAGGGAACAGAGTCTCACATTTAGAAAACACTCTTATGCCTGCTTAAGGGGGAAGGAGAGGTGGGGTGATGCATAAAACCAGAGTTTGATATAAGCACAGGTACCGTTCCAAAAACCAACTATGGAATAGACAAGACCTACACCTTCCTCAGTGAAAGGGACTCAAAACCCCATATTTCCAACAGAGGAATATATCTGACTAGTAAGAATCTTAAAACCTATGTATTGATATGTCTCCGAAAGGGAATCAAGTGTGTCTAGACTGGCATAAACATGGCAGCGAGAATCAGCTCAAACCCACTATAAAAAGGAATTTCAAAAACAAAACAAAAAAAATGGGAAATTCTTTACAATTCCTTCAGGGTCTCTGATGAAACCTGGAATGACCCTATCTACAATGACAGCTGGATGTGGCATAATTCTGGACACTTGGGACTACGAGGATTTGTGAGATTGGGTGAGCAAATGCAAACCCTTTGAAGCAATAATGCATGGCACCCATTCCATGGGTCCCAACTCTCCAGGTTGAAGGGAATATTACTACAGCTATAACATGTACGGGAAAACTAGAGAATTGACACACTGTGAATACGAAAGGTTTCTAAATCTCAACGAATAGTCCCTCGCCTGGTGCTCTGCTTTGACTTTACAACTGTTTTACTATCAATCACCCAACTTGGAGAAATAGCGCCTTTAACTTCCTGGTTTGTACAGGTTGCCAATTTGGCAGAGGATGAAGGGGAATAGGGAGAACCAATGAGAGAGTAGCTGTTAGGCATTTGGACGGGAACATGTCACTCTAATTTCGCATCAGGAAGAATAATTAACCAAAGTCTCAGCCACCCACTGGGAACCTGCATAGGTCCTGAACCAAAATTTTGGACTTGCGGTCAGCTCACAAAAAAAGAGTTGAAAAATAGAGCCCAGGGGCACATCAATTCACAAACTGGCAGAGTAATAAAGTACAAGTATCGTCCAAAAATCTGTTGAGGGAAGTCAACGAGGCGGACTTGAAAGCCAGGCAGAATAGCAGGAAACAGATTTTGAGAGGAACGTTGGAATCGCCTTTAAAGCACAGGAAGAGGGGCACAACTTCGACAGTGACACACTTACCCAAAAAGGGTGTATGCGTTTTCTCCTGAATATATTCAGGAGAAAACGCATACGCCCTTTTTGGCCAAGCAAGCAAGAGGGCAATGAAAATCTGCACTACAAAGAAGTATCACTTCCCACCAGTCAAAAGGGACATCGAAAAAATGTGTAAAAACCAGAAAGGCAAGAGAGGCCCTGTAGAACAAGGAGCCTACTTATGCTGAAGGGCGGGATGTAAATTGCCATGTGCCTCTCTGGAGGAGTGCATTGTGTTCCCTAAAACAAGTAAACAACAGAGCTACAGAGCCAAGGGCACTTCCCGTCTAGGGAATATACATTGGGAAAACTGAAAATCAATAAGACAGAGCCACCCCAAAATTTAGGGCTACACTGCTTACAAGAACCTCAACTTGGGTACACATTAAATACCCCAGGAAATATAAAAATGGTTTAAAATTTTTGGTACATACCTACGATGGAATAGCCCTCAGCCATGAAGTCAATGTCATAAGACCAGTAGCAGCTAAATGGGTGGATTCAGGTACGTTGATTCTAAGTGAAATACGTCACACAGAAAAAGAAACTTATCATAAGATATCACTTATGAAGATCCTATAAACTTGCCTACACTTGAACTGAGTTAGGAAAGAGAACAGAGTCTCACATTTAGAAAGATCTCTTATGCCTGTTTAAGGGGGAAGGAGAGGTTGGGTGATGCATAAAACCGGATTTTGATATAAGCACAGGTACCGTTCCAAAAACCAGCTAAAGAAAAGACAAGACCTACACCTTCCTCAGTGAAAGGGACTCAAAACCCCATATTTCCCGCAGAGGAATATATCTGACTAGTAAGAATCTTAAAACCTATGTATTGATATGTCTCCGTAAGGGAATCAAGTGTGTCTAGACTGGCATAAACATGGCAGCGAGAATCAGCTCAAACCCACTATAAAAAGGAATTTCTAAAACAAAACAAAAAAACTGGGAAATTCTTTACAATTCCTTCAGGGTCTCTGATGAAACCTGGAATGACCCTATCTACAACGACAGCTGGATGTGGCATAAGGCTGGACACTTGGGACTGAGAGGATTGGTGAGATTGGGTGAGCAAATGCAGACCCTTTAAAGCAAAAATGCCTGGCACCCATTGCATGGGTCCCAACTCTCCAGGTTGAAGGGAATATTACTACAGTTATAACATGTACGGGAAACCTAGAGAACGGACACACTGGGAATACGAAAGGTTTCTAAAACTCAATGAATAGTCCCTCTCCTGGTGCTCTGGTTTGACTTTCCATCTGCTTTACTATCAACCTCCCAAATTGGAGAGACAGCCCCTTTAACCTCCTGGTTCACACAGGTTTCCAATTTGGCAGAGGATAAAAGGGAAGTGGGGGAACCAATGAGAGAGTAGCTGTTAGGCATTTGGACTTGCAAATATCACTCTAACTTCCCGGCACGAAGAAGAATTAACAAAAGTCTCAGCCCCCCACCGGGAACCAGCATAGGTCCTGAACCAAAATTTTGGACTTGCGGTCAGCTCACCAAAAACCAGTTGAAAAATGGAGCTCAGGGGCACAGCAATTCACAAACTGGCCGAGTAATAAAGGACAACTATTCTCCAAAAATCTGTTGAGGGAAGGCAACGAGGCGGACTTGAAAGCGAGGCAGAATACTAGGAAACAGATTTCAAGAGGTATGTTGGAATCGCCTTTAAAGCACAGGAAGAGGGGCAAAACTTCGACAATGATGCACTTGGCCAAAAAGGGCATATGCGTTTTCTCCTGAATATATTCAGGAGAAAACACATACGCCCTTTTTGGCCAAGCAAGCAAGCGGGCAATGCAAATCTGCAAAACAAAGAAGTATCACTTCCCACCGGTCAAAAGGGACATCCACAAAATGTGTAAAAACCAGAAAGGCAAGACAGGCCCTGGAGAACAGGCAGCCTTGTTATGCTGATGGGCGGGATGTAAATTGCCAACTGCCTCTCTGGAGGAGTGCATTGTGTTCCCTAAAACAAGTAAACAACAGAGCTACAGAGCCAAGGGCACTTCCAGTCTAGGGAATATACCTTGGGAAAACTGAAAATCAGTAAGACAGAGCCACCCAAAAATTTAGGGCTGCACTGCTTACAAGGACCTCAACTTGGGTACACCTTAAATATCCCAGGAAATATAAAAATGGTTCAAAAAATTGTGGTAATTACGAACGATGGAATATCCCTCAGCCATGAGGTCAATGTCATAAGATCAGTAGCAGCAAAATGGGTGGATTCAGGTACGATGATTCTAAGTGAAATAAGTCACACAGAAAAAGAAACTTATCATAAGATATCACTTATGAAGATCCTGTAAACATGGCTACACTTGAACTGAGTTAGGAAAGAGAACAGAGTCTCACATTTAGAAAACACTCTTATGCCTGCTTAAGGGGGAAGGAGAGTTGGGGTGATGAATAAAACCAGAGTTTGATATAAGCACAGGTACCGTTCCAAAAACCAACTATGGAAAAGACAACCCCTACACCTTCCTCAGTAAAAGGGACTCAAAACCCCATATTTGCCGCAGAGGAATATATCTGACTAGTAAGAATCTTAAAACCTATGTATTGATATGTCTCCGTAAGGGAATCAAGTGTGTCTAGACTGGCATAAACATGGCAGCGAGAATCAGCTCAAACCCACTATGAAAAGGAATTTCAAAAACAAAACAAAAAAACTGGGAAATTCTTTACAATTCCTTCAGGGTCTCTGATGAAACCTGGAATGACCCTATCTACAACGACAGCTGGATGAGGCATAAGGCTGGACACTTGGGACTGAGAGGATTGGTGAGATTGGGTGAGCAAATGCAGACCCTTTAAAGCAATAGTGCATGGCACCCATTCCATGGGTCCCATCTCTCCCGGTTGAAGGGAATATTACTACAGTTATAACATGTACGAGAAACCTAGAGAACGGACACACTGTGAATACGAAAGGTTTCTAAAACTCAACGAATAGTCCCTCTCCTGGTGCTCCGGTTTGACTTTCCATCTGCTTTACTATCAATCTCCCAACTTGGAGAGACAGCCCCTTTAACCTCCTGGTTTGCACAGGTTGCCAATTTGTCAGAGGTTGAAAGGGAAGAGGGAGAACCAATGAGAGAATAGCTGTTAGGCATTTGTACGGGCACATATCACTGTAATTTCCCGGCAGGAAGAAGAATTAACCAAAGTCTCAGCCCCCTACCGGGAACCAGTATAGGTCCCGAACCATAATTTTGGACTTGCGGTCAGCTCACAAAAACGAGTGGAAAAATGGAGCTCAGGGGCACAGCAATTCACAAAATGGCAGAGTAAGAAAGGACAACTATCGTCCAAAAATCTGTTGAGGGAAGGCAACAAGGCGGACTTGAAACCGAGGCAGAATAGCAAGAAACTGATTTCAAGAGGTACGTTGGAATCGCCTTTAAAGCACAGGAAGAGGGGCACAACTTCGACAATGATGCACTTGGCCAAAAAGGGTGTATGCGTTTTCTCCTGAATATATTCAGGAGAAAACGCACACTCCCTTTTTGGCCAAGCATGCAAGCGGGCAATGCAAATCTGCACTACAAAGAATTATCACTTCCCAGCGGTCAAAAGGGACATGCACAAAATGTGTAAAAACCAGAAAGGCAACACAAGCCCTGGAGAATAGGGAGCCTTTTCATGCTGATGGGCGGGATGTAAATTGAAAACTGCCTCACTGGAGGAGTGCATTGTGTTCCCTAGAACAAGTAAACAACAGAGCTACAGAGCCAACGGCACTTCCAGTCTAGGTAATATACTTTGGGAAAACTGAAAATCAATAAGACAGATCCAGCCCAAAATTTAGGGCTTCACTGCTTCAAGAAGCTCATCTTGAGTACAACATAAATATCCCAGGAAATATAAAAAAGGTTCAAAATATTTTGGTACTTACCTAAGATGGAATATCCCTCAGCCATGAAATCAATGTCATAAGACCTGTAGCAGCAAAATGAGTGCATTCAGGTACGATGATTCTAAGTGAAATAAGTCACACAAAAAAAGAAACTTATCATAAGATATCACTCATGATGATCCTGTAAACATGGCTACACTTGAACTGAGTTAGGAAAGGGAACAGAGTCTCACATTTAGAAAACACTCTTATGCCTGCTTAAGGGGGAAGGAGAGGTGGGGTGATGCATAAAACCAGAGTTTGATATAAGCACAGGTACCGTTCCAAAAACCAACTATGGAATAGACAAGACCTACACCTTCCTCAGTGAAAGGGACTCAAAACCCCATATTTCCCACAGAGGAATATATCTGACTAGTAAGAATCTTAAAACCTATGTATTGATATGTCTCCGAAAGGGAATCAAGTGTGTCTAGACTGGCATAAACATGGCAGCGAGAATCAGCTCAAACCAACTATAAAAAGGAATTTCAAAAACAAAACAAAAAAAATGGGAAATTCTTTACAATTCCTTCAGGGTCTCTGATGAAACCTGGAATGACCCTATCTACAATGACAGCTGGATGTGGCATAATTCTGGACACTTGGGACTACGAGGATTTGTGAGATTGGGTGAGCAAATGCAAACCCTTTGAAGCAATAATGCATGGCACCCATTCCATGGGTCCCAACTCTCCAGGTTGAAGGGAATATTACTACAGCTATAACATGTACGGGAAAACTAGAGAATTGACACACTGTGAATACGAAAGGTTTCTAAATCTCAACGAATAGTCCCTCGCCTGGTGCTCTGCTTTGACTTTACAACTGTTTTACTATCAATCACACAACTTGGAGAAATAGCGCCTTTAACTTCCTGGTTTGTACAGGTTGCCAATTTGGCAGAGGATGAAGGGGAATAGGGAGAACCAATGAGAGAGTAGCTGTTAGGCATTTGGACGGGAACATGTCACTCTAATTTCGCATCAGGAAGAATAATTAACCAAAGTCTCAGCCACCCACTGGGAACCTGCATAGGTCCTGAACCAAAATTTTGGACTTGCGGTCAGCTCACAAAAAAAGAGTTGAAAAATAGAGCCCAGGGGCACATCAATTCACAAACTGGCAGAGTAATAAAGTACAAGTATCGTCCAAAAATCTGTTGAGGGAAGTCAACGAGGCGGACTTGAAAGCCAGGCAGAATAGCAGGAAACAGATTTTGAGAGGAACGTTGGAATCGCCTTTAAAGCACAGGAAGAGGGGCACAACTTCGACAGTGACACACTTACCCAAAAAGGGTGTATGCGTTTTCTCCTGAATATATTCAGGAGAAAACGCATACGCCCTTTTTGGCCAAGCAAGCAAGAGGGCAATGAAAATCTGCACTACAAAGAAGTATCACTTCCCACCAGTCAAAAGGGACATCGAAAAAATGTGTAAAAACCAGAAAGGCAAGAGAGGCCCTGTAGAACAAGGAGCCTACTTATGCTGAAGGGCGGGATGTAAATTGCCATGTGCCTCTCTGGAGGAGTGCATTGTGTTCCCTAAAACAAGTAAACAACAGAGCTACAGAGCCAAGGGCACTTCCCGTCTAGGGAATATACATTGGGAAAACTGAAAATCAATAAGACAGAGCCACCCCAAAATTTAGGGCTACACTGCTTACAAGAACCTCAACTTGGGTACACATTAAATACCCCAGGAAATATAAAAATGGTTTAAAATTTTTGGTACATACCTACGATGGAATAGCCCTCAGCCATGAAGTCAATGTCATAAGACCAGTAGCAGCTAAATGGGTGGATTCAGGTACGTTGATTCTAAGTGAAATACGTCACACAGAAAAAGAAACTTAACATAAGATATCACTTATGAAGATCCTATAAACTTGCCTACACTTGAACTGAGTTAGGAAAGAGAACAGAGTCTCACATTTAGAAAGAACTCTTATGCCTGTTTAAGGGGGAAGGAGAGGTTGGGTGATGCATAAAACCGGATTTTGATATAAGCACAGGTACCGTTCCAAAAACCAGCTAAAGAAAAGACAAGACCTACACCTTCCTCAGTGAAAGGGACTCAAAACCCCATATTTCCCGCAGAGGAATATATCTGACTAGTAAGAATCTTAAAACCTATGTATTGATATGTCTCCGTAAGGGAATCAAGTGTGTCTAGACTGGCATAAACATGGCAGCGAGAATCAGCTCAAACCCACTATAAAAAGGAATTTCAAAAACAAAACAAAAAAACTGGGAAATTCTTTACAATTCCTTCAGGGTCTCTGATGAAACCTGGAATGACCCTATCTACAACGACAGCTGGATGTGGCATAAGGCTGGACACTTGGGACTGAGAGGATTGGTGAGATTGGGTGAGCAAATGCAGAACCTTTAAAGCAAAAATGCCTGGCACCCATTGCATGGGTCCCAACTCTCCAGGTTGAAGGGAATATTACTACAGTTATAACATGTACGGGAAACCTAGAGAACGGACACACTGGGAATACGAAAGGTTTCTAAAACTCAATGAATAGTCCCTCTCCTGGTGCTCTGGTTTGACTTTCCATCTGCTTTACTATCAACCTCCCAAATTGGAGAGACAGCCCCTTTAACCTCCTGGTTCACACAGGTTTCCAATTTGGCAGAGGATAAAAGGGAAGTGGGGGAACCAATGAGAGAGTAGCTGTTAGGCATTTGGATGGGCACATATCACTGTAATTTCCCGGCAGGAAGAATAATTAACCAAAGTCTCAGCCCCCCACCGGGAACCAGCATAGGTCCTGAACCAAAATTTTGGACTTGCGGTCAGCTCACCAAAAACCAGTTGAAAAATGGAGCTCAGGGGCACAGCAATTCACAAACTGGCTGAGTAATAAAGGACAACTATCCTCCAAAAATCTGTTGAGGGAAGGCAACGAGGCGGACTTGAAAGCGAGGCAGAATAGTAGGAAACAGATTTGAAGAGGTACGTTGGAATCGCCTTTAAAGCACAGGAAGAGGGGCAAAACTTCGACAATGATGCACTTGGCCAAAAAGGGCATATGGGTTTTCTCCTGAATATATTCAGGAGAAAACACATACGCCCGTTTTGGCCAAGCAAGCAAGCGGGCAATGCAAATCTGCACTACAAAGAAGTATCACTTCCCACCGGTCAAAAGGGACATCCACAAAATGTGTAAAAACCAACAAGGCAAGACAGGCCCTGGAGAACAGGGAGCCTTGTTATGCTGATGGGCGGGATGTAAATTGCCAACTGCCTCTATGGAGGAGTACATTGTGTTCCCTAAAACAAGTAAAGAACAGAGCTACAGAGCCAAGGGCACTTCCAGTTTAGGGAATATACCTTGGGAAAACTGAAAATCAATAAGACAGAGCCACCCCAAAATTTAGGGCTGCACTGCTTACAAGGACCTCAACTTGGGTACACCTTAAATATCCCAGGAAATATAAAAATGGTTCAAAAAATTGTGGTACTTACGTACGATGGAATATCCCTCAGCCATGAAATCAATGTCATAAGACCAGTAGCAGCAAAATGGGTGGATTCAGGTACGATGATTCTAAGTGAAATAAGTCACACAGAAAAAGAAACTTATCATAAGATATCACTTATGAAGATCCTGTAAACATGGCTACACTTGAACTGAGTTAGGAAAGAGAACAGTGTCTCACATTTTGAAAACACTCTTATGCCTGCTTAAGGGGGAAGGATAGGTGGGGTGATGCATAAAACCAGAGTTTGATATAAGCACAGGTACCGTTCCAAAAACCAACTATGGAATAGACAAGACCTACACCTTCCTCAGTGAAAGGGACTCAAAAACCCATATTTCCCGCAGAGGAATATATCTGACTAGTAAGAATCTTAAAACCTATGGATAGATATGTCTCCGTAAGGGAATCAAGTGTGTCTAGACTGGCATAAACATGGCAGCAAGAATCAGCACAAACCCACTATAAAAAGGAATTTCAAAAACAAAACAAAAAAACTGGGAAATTCTTTACAATTCCTTCAGGGTCTCTGATGAAACCAGGAATGACCCGATCTACAATGACAGCTGGATGTGGCATAAGGCTGGACACTTGGGACTGAGACGATTGGTGAGATTGGTTGAGCAAATGCGGACGCTTTAAAGCACAAATGCCTGGAACCCAATCCATGGGTCCCAACTCTGCAGTTTGAAAGGAATATTACTACAGCTCTAACATGTACGGGAAATCTAGAGAACGGACACACTGTGAATACGAAAGGTCTCTAAAACTCAACGAATAATCCCTCTCCTGGTGCTCCAGTTTGACTTTCCATCTGTTTTACTATCAATCTCCCAACTTGGAGAGACAGACCCATTAACCTCCTGGTTCGCAAAGGTTGCCAATTTGGCATAGGATGAAAGGGATGAGGGAGAACCAATGAGAGAGTAGCTGTTAGGCATTTGGACGGGCACATATCACTCTAATTTCCCGGCAGGAAGAAGAATTAACCAAAGTCTCAGCCACCCACCGGGAACCAGTATAGGTCCTGAACCAAAATTTTGGCCTTGCGGTCAGCTCACCAAAAACGAGTTGAAAAATGGAGCTCAGGGGCACAGCAATTCACAAACTGGCCGAGTAATAAAGGACAACTATAATCCAAAAATCTGTTTAGGGAAGGCAACGAGGCGGACTTGAAAGCGAGGCAGAATAGCAGGAAACAGATTTCAAGAGGTACGTTGGAATCGCCTTTAAAGCACAGGAAGAGGGGCACAACTTTGACAAAGATTCACTTGGCCAAAAATGGCGTATGAGTTTTCTCCTGAATATATTCAGGAGAAAACGGATATGCCCTTTTTGGCCAAGCAAGCAAGAGGACAATGCAAATCTGCACTACAAAGAAGTATCACTTCCCACCGGTCAAAAGGGACATCCACAAAATGTGTAAAAACCAGAAAGGCAAGACAGGCCCTGGAGAACAGGGAGCCTTGTTATGCTGATGGGCGGGATGTAAATTGCCAACTGCCTCTCTGGAGGAGTGCATTGTGTTCCCTAAAACAAGTAAACAACAGAGCTACAGAACCAAGGGCACTTCCAGTCTAGGGAATATACCTTGGGAAAACTGAAAATCAATAAGACAGAGCCACCCCAAAATTAAGGGCTGCACTGCTTACAAGGACCTCAACTTGGGTACACCTTAAATATCCCAGGAAATATAAAAATGGTTCAAAAAATTGTGGTACTTACGTACGATGGAATATCCCTCAGCCATGAAATCAATGTCATAAGACCAGCAGCAGCAAAATGGGTGGATTCAGGTACGATGATTCTAAGTGAAATAAGTCACAGAGAAAAAGAAACTTATCATAAGATATCACTTATGAAGATCCTGTAAACATGGCTACACTTGAACTGAGTTAGGAAAGAGAACAGTGTCTCACATTTAGAAAACACTCTTATGCCTGCTTAAGGGGGAAGGAGAGGTGGGGTGATGCATAAAACCAGAGTTTGATATAAGCACAGGTACCGTTCCAAAAACCAACTATGGAATAGACAGGACCTACACCTTCCTCAGTGAAAGGGACTCAAAACCCCATATTTCCGGCAGAGGAATATATCTGACTAGTAAGAATCTTAAAACCTATGTATTGATATGTCTCCGTAAGGGAATCAAGTGTGTCTAGACTGGCATAAACATGGCAGTGAGAATCAGCTCAAACCCACTATAAAAAGGAATTTCAAAAACAAACCAAAAAAACTGGGAAATTCTTTACAATTCCTTCAGGGTCTCTGATGAAACCTGGAATGACCCTATCTACAACGACAGCTGGATGTGGCATAAGGCTGGACACTTGGGACTGAGAGGATTGGTGAGATTGGGTGAGCAAATGCAGACCCTTTAAAGCAATAATGCGTGACACCCATTCCATGGGTCCCAACTCTCCAGGTTGAAGGGAATATTACTACAGTTATAACATGTACGGGAATCCGAGAGAACGGACACACTGTGAATACGAAAGGTTTCTAAAACTCAACGAATAGTCCCTCTCCTGGTGCTCTGGTTTGACTTTCAATCTGCTTTGCTATCAACCTCCCAACTTGGAGAGACAGACCCTTTGACCTCCTAGTTCGCACAGGTTGTCAATTTGGCAGAGGATGAAAGGGAAGAGGGAGAACCAATGAGAGAGTAGCTGTTAGGCATTTGGACCGGCACACATCACTCTTACTTCCCGGCAGGAAGAAGAATTAACCAAAGACTCAGCCACCCACCGGGAACCAGCATAGGTCCTGAACCAAAATTTTGGACTTGCGGTCAGCTCACCAAAAACGAGTTGAAAAATGGAGCTCAGGGGCACAACAATTCACAAACTGGCCGAGTAATAAAGGACAACTATCATCCAAAAATCTGTTGAGGAAAGGCAACGAGGTGGACTTGAAAGCGAGGCAGAATAGCAGGAAACAGATTTCAAGAGATACGTTGGAATCGCCTTTAAAGCACAGGAAGAGGGGCACAACTTCGACAATGATGCACTTGGCCAAAAAGGGCGTATGCGTTTTCTCCTGAATATATTCAGGAGAAAACGCATACGCCCTTTTTGGCCAAGCAAGCAAGCGGGCAATGCAAATCTGCACTACAAAGAAGTGTCACTTCCCACCGGTCAAAAGGGACATCCACAAAATGTGTAAAAACCAGAAAGGCAAGACAGGCCCTGGAGAACAGGGAGCCTTGTTATGCTGATGGGCGGGATGTAAATTACCAACTGCCTCTCTGGAGGAGTGCATTGTGTTCCCTAAATCAAGTAAAGAACAGAACTACAGAGCTAAGGGCACTTCCAGTCTAGGGAATATACCTTGGGAAAACTGAAAATCAATAAGACAGAGCCACCCCAAAATTTAGGGCTGCACTGCTTACAAGGACCTCAACTTGGATACACCTTAAGTATCCCAGGAAATATAAAAATGGTTCAAAAAATTGTGGTACTTACGTACGATGGAATATCCCTCAGCCATGAAATCAATGTCATAAGACCAGTAGCAGCAAAATGGGTGGATTCAGGTACGATGATTCTAAGTGAAATAAGTCACACAGAAAAAGAAACTTATCATAAGATATCACTTATGAAGATCCTATAAACATGGCTACACTTGAACTGAGTTAGGAAAGAGAACAGTGTCTTATATTTAGAAAACACTCTTATGCCTGCTTAAGGGGGAAGGAGAGGTGGGGTGATGCATAAAACCAGAGTTTGAAATAAGCACAGGTACCGTTCCAAAAACCAACTATGGAATAGACAAGACCTACACCTTCCTCAGTGAAAGGGACTCAAAACACCATATTTCCCGCAGAGGAATATATCTGACTAGTGAGAATCTTAAAACCTATGTATTGATATGTCTCCGTAAGGGAATCAAGTGTGTCTAGACTGGCATAAACATGGCAGCGAGAATCAGCTCAAACCCACTATAAAAAGGAATTTCAAAAACAAAACAAAAAAACTGGGAAATTCTTTACAATTCCTTCAGGGTCCCTGATGAAGCCTGGAATGATCCAATCTACAACGACAGCTGGATGTGGCATAAGGAGGGACACTTGGGACTGAGAGGATTGGTGAGATTGGGTGAGCAAATGCAGACCCTTTAAATCACAAATGCCTGGCACCCATTCCATGGGCCCCAACTCTCCAGGTTGAAGGGAATATAACTACAGCTATAACATGTACGGGAAACCTAGAGAACGGACACACTGTGAATACGAAAGGTTTCTAAAACTCAACGAATAGTCCCTCTCCTGGTGCTCCGGTTTGACTTTTCATCTGCTTTACTATCAACCACCCATCTTGGAGAGACAGCCCCTTTAACCTGCTGGTTCACACAGGTTGCCAATTTGGCAGAGGATGAAAGGAAAGAGGGAGATCCAATGAGAGAGTAGCTGTTAGGCATTTGGACGGGCACATATCACTGTAATTTCCCGGCAGGAAGAAGAATTAACCAAAGTCTCAGCCACCCACCGGGATCCAGTATAGGTCCTGAACCAAAATTTTGGACTTGCGGTCAGCTCACCAAAAAGGAGTTGAAAAATGGAGCTCAGATGCACAGCAATTCACAAACTGGCCGAGTAATAAAGGACAACTATCGTCCAAAAATCTGTTGAGGGAAGGCAACGAGGTGGACTTGAAAGCGAGGCAGAATAGCAGGAAACAGATTTCAAGAGGTACGTTGGAATCTCCTTTAAAGGACAGGAAGAAGGGCACAACTTCGACAATGATGCACTTGGCCAAAAAGGGCGTATGCGTTTTCTCCTGAATATATTCAGGAGAAAAGGCATACGCCCTTTTTGGCCAAGCAAGCAAGCGGGCAATGCAAATCTGCACTACAAAGAAGTATCACTTGCCACAGATCAAAAGGGACATCCACAAAATGTGTAAAAACGAGAAAGGCAAGACAGGCCCTGGAGAACAGGGAGCCTTGTTATGTTGATGGGCGGGATGTAAATTGCCAACTGCCTCTCTGGAGGAGTGCATTGTGTTCCCTAAAACAAGTAAACAACAGAGCTACAGAGCCAAGGGCACTTCCAGTCTAGGGAATATACCTTGGGAAAACTGAAAATCAATAAGACAGAGCCACCCCAAAATTTAGGGCTGCACTGCTTACAAGAACCTCAACTTGGATACACATTAAGTATCCCAGGAAATATAAAAATTGTTCTGAAAATTGTGGTACTTACGTACGATGGAATATCCCTCAGCCATGAAATCAATATCATAAGACCAGTAGCAGCAAAATGAGTGGATTCAGGTACGATGATTCTAAGTGAAATAAGTCACACAGAAAAAGAAACTTATCATAAGATATCACTTATGAAGATCCTGTAAACATGGCTACACTTGAACTGAGTTAGGAAAGAGAACAGTGTCTCACATTTAGAAAACACTCTTATGCCTGCTTAAGGGGGAAGGAGAGGTGGGGTGATGCATAAAACCAGAGTTTGATATAAGCACAGGTACCGTTCCAAAAACCAACTATGGAATAGACAAGACCTACACCTTCCTCAGTGAAAGGGACTCAAAACACCATATTTCCCGCAGAGGAATATATCTGACTATTAAGAATATTAAAACCTATGTATTGATATGTCTCCGTAAGGGAAACAAGTGTTTCTAGACTGGCATAAACATGGCAGCGAGAATCAGCTCAAACCCACTATAAAAAGGAATTTCAAAAACAAAACAAAAAAACTGGGAAATTCTGTACAATTCCTTCAGGGTCTCTGATGAAACCTGGAATGACCCTATCTACAACGACAGCTGGATGTGGCATAAGGCTGGACATTTGGGACTGGTAGGATTGGTGAGATTGTGTGAGCAAATGCAGACCTTTAAAGCACAAATGCCTGGCACCCATTCCATGGGTCCCAACTCTCCAGGTTGAAGGGAATATTACTACAGCTATAACATGTACAGGAATCCTAGAGAACGGACACACTGTGAATACGAAAGGTTTCTAAAACTCAATGAATAGTCCCTCTCCTGGTGCTCCGGTTTGACTTTCCATCTGCTTTACTATCAACCTCCCAACTTGAAGAGACAGCCCCTTTAACCTCCTGGTTCGAACAGGATGCCAATTTGGCAGAGGATGAAAGGGAGTAGGGAGAACCAATGACACAGTAGCTGTTAGGCATTCGGACGGGCACATATCACTGTAATTTCCAGCCAGGAAGAAGAATTAACCAAAGTCTCAGCCACCCACCGGGAACCAGCATAGGTCCTGAAGCAAAATTTTGGACTTGCGGTCAGTTCACCAAAAACGAGTTGAAAAATGGAGCTCAGGGGCACAGCAATTCACAAACTGGCCGAGTAATAAAGGACAACTATCGTCCAAAAATCTGTTGAGGGAAGGCAACGAGCCGGACTTGAAAGCGAGGCAGAATAGCAGGAAACAGATTTCAAGAGGTACGTTGGAATCGCTTTTAAAGCACAGGAAGAGGGGCACAACTTCGACAATGATGCACTTGGCCAAAAAGGGCGTATGCGTTTTCTCCTGAATATATTCAGGAGAAAACGCATACGCCCTTTTTGGCCAAGCAAGCAAGCGGGCAATGCAAATCTGCACTGCAAAGAAGTATCACTTCCCACCGGTCAAAAGGGACATCCACAAAATGTGTAAAAACCAGAAAGGCAAGACAGGCCCTGGAGAACAGGGAGCCTTGTTATGCTGATGGGTGGGATGTAAATTGCCAACTGCCTCTCTGGAGGAGTACATTGTGTTCCCTAAAACAAGTAAAGAACAGAGCTACAGAGCCAAGGGCACTTCCAGTTTAGGGAATATACCTTGGGAAAACTGAAAATCAATAAGACAGAGCCACCCCAAAATTTAGGGCTGCACTGCTTACAAGGACCTCAACTTGGGTACACCTTAAATATCCCAGGAAATATAAAAATGCTTCAAAAAATTGTGGTACTTACGTACGATGGAATATCCCTCAGCCATGAAATCAATGTCATAAGACCAGTAGCAGCAAAATGGGTGGATTCAGGTACGATGATTCTAAGTGAAATAAGTCACACAGAAAAAGAAACTTATCATAAGATATCACTTATGAAGATCCTGTAAACATGGCTACACTTGAACTGAGTTAGGAAAGAGAACAGTGACTCACATTTAGAAAACACTCTTATGCCTGCTTAAGGGGGAAGGATAGGTGGGGTGATGCATAAAACCAGAGTTTGATATAAGCACAGGTACCGTTCCAAAAACCAACTATGGAATAGACAAGACCTACACATTCCTCAGTGAAAGGGACTCAAAAACCCATATTTCCCGCAGAGGAATATATCTGACTAGTAAGAATCTTAAAACCTATGGATAGATATGTCTCCGTAAGGGAATCAAGTGTGTCTAGACTGGCATAAACATGGCAGCAAGAATCAGCACAAACCCACTATAAAAAGGAATTTCAAAAACAAAACAAAAAAACTGGGAAATTCTTTACAATTCCTTCAGGGTCTCTGATGAAACCAGGAATGACCCGATCTACAATGACAGCTGGATGTGGCATAAGGCTGGACACTTGGGACTGAGACGATTGGTGAGATTGGTTGAGCAAATGCGGACGCTTTAAAGCACAAATGCCTGGAACCCAATCCATGGGTCCCAACTCTGCAGTTTGAAAGGAATATTACTACAGCTCTAACATGTACGGGAAATCTAGAGAACGGACACACTGTGAATACGAAAGGTCTCTAAAACTCAACGAATAATCCCTCTCCTGGTGCTCCAGTTTGACTTTCCATCTGTTTTACTATCAATCTCCCAACTTGGAGAGACAGACCCATTAACCTCCTGGTTCGCAAAGGTTGCCAATTTGGCATAGGATGAAAGGGATGAGGGAGAACCAATGAGAGAGTAGCTGTTAGGCATTTGGACGGGCACATATCACTCTAATTTCCCGGGAGGAAGAAGAATTAACCAAAGTCTCAGCCACCCACCGGGAACCAGTATAGGTCCTGAACCAAAATTTTGGTCTTGCGGTCAGCTCACCAAAAACGAGTTGAAAAATGGAGCTCAGGGGCACAGCAATTCACAAACTGGCCGAGTAATAAAGGACAACTATAATCCAAAAATCTGTTTAGGGAAGGCAACGAGGCGGACTTGAAAGCGAGGCAGAATAGCAGGAAACAGATTTCAAGAGGTACGTTGGAATCGCCTTTAAAGCACAGGAAGAGGGGCACAACTTTGACAAAGATTCACTTGGCCAAAAATGGCGTATGAGTTTTCTCCTGAATATATTCAGGAGAAAACGGATATGCCCTTTTTGGCCAAGCAAGCAAGAGGACAATGCAAATCTGCACTACAAAGAAGTATCACTTCCCACCGGTCAAAAGGGACATCCACAAAATGTGTAAAAACCAGAAAGGCAAGACAGGCCCTGGAGAACAGGGAGCCTTGTTATGCTGATGGGCGGGATGTAAATTGCCAACTGCCTCTCTGGAGGAGTGCATTGTGTTCCCTAAAACAAGTAAACAACAGAGCTACAGAGCCAAGGGCACTTCCAGTCTAGGGAATATACCTTGGGAAAACTGAAAATCAATAAGACAGAGCCACCCCAAAATTAAGGGCTGCACTGCTTACAAGGACCTCAACTTGGGTACACCTTAAATATCCCAGGAAATATAAAAATGGTTCAAAAAATTGTGGTACTTACGTACGATGGAATATCCCTCAGCCATGAAATCAATGTCATAAGACCAGCAGCAGCAAAATGGGTGGATTCAGGTACGATGATTCTAAGTGAAATAAGTCACAGAGAAAAAGAAACTTATCATAAGATATCACTTATGAAGATCCTGTAAACATGGCTACACTTGAACTGAGTTAGGAAAGAGAACAGTGTCTCACATTTAGAAAACACTCTTATGCCTGCTTAAGGGGGAAGGAGAGGTGGGGTGATGCATAAAACCAGAGTTTGATATAAGCACAGTTACCGTTCCAAAAACCAACTATGGAATAGACAAGACCTACACTTTCCTCAGTGAAAGGTATTCAAAACCCCATATTTCCCGCAGAGGAATATATTTGACTAGTAAGAATCTTAAAACCTATGGATTGACATGTCTCCGTAAGGGAATCAAGTGTGTCTAGACTGGCATAAACATGGCAGCGAGAATCAGCTCAAACCCACTATAAAAAGGAATTTCAAAAACAAAACAAAAAAACTGGGAAATTCTTTACAATTCCTTCAGGGTCTCTGATGAAACCTGGAATGACCCTATTTACAACGACAGCTGGATGTGGCATAAGGCTGGAAACTTGGGACTGAGACGATTGGTGAGATTGGGTGAGCAAATGCAGACCCTTTAAAGCAATAATGCATGGCACCCATTCCATGGGTCCCAAATCTCCAGGTTGAAGGGAATATTACTATAGTTATAACATGTACCGGAAACCTAGAGAACGGACACACTGTGAATACGAAAGGTTTCTAAAACTCAACGAATTGTCCCTCTCCTGGTGCTCTGGTTTGACTTTCCATCATCTTTACTATCAACCTCCCAACTTGGAGAGACAGCCCCTTTAACCTCCTGGTTCGCACAGGTTTCCAATTTGGCAGAGGATGAAAGGGAAGAGGGAGAACCAATGAGAGAGTATCTGTTAGGCATTTGGACGGGCACACATCACTCTTACTTCCCGGCAGGAAGAAGAATTAACCAAAGACTCAGCCACCCACCGGGAACCAGCATAGGTCCTGAACCAAAATTTTGGACTTGAGGTCAGCTCACCAAAAACGAGTTGAAAAATGGAGCTCAGGGGCACAGCAGTTCACAAACTGGCCGAGTAATAAAGGACAACTATCGTCCAAAAATCTCTTGAGGAAAGACAACGAGGCGGAGTTAGAAAGCGAGGCAGAATAGCAGGAAACAGATTTCAAGAGGTACGTTGGAATCGCCTTTAAAGCACAGGAAGAGGGGCACAACTTTGACAATGATGCACTTGGCCAAAAAGGGCGTATGCGTTTTCTCCTGAATATATTCAGGAGAAAACCCATACGCCCTTTTTGGCCAAGCAAGCAAGCGCGCAATGCAAATCTGCACTACAAAGAAGTATCACTTCCCACCGGTCAAAAGGGACATCCACAAAATGTGTAAAAACCAGAAAGGCAAGACAGGCCCTGGAGAACAGGGAGCCTTGTTATGCTGATGGGCGGGATGTAAATTGCCATCTGCCTCTCTGGAGGAGTGCATTGTGTTCCCTAAAACAAGTAAACAACAGAGCTACAGAGCCAAGGGCACTTCCAGTCTAGGGAATATACCTTGGGAAAACTGAAAATCAATAAGACAGAGCCACCCCAAAATTTAGGGCTGCACTGCTTACAAGGACCTCAACTTGGGTACACCTTAAATATCCCAGGAAATATAAAAATGCTTCAAAAAATTGTGGTACTTACGTACGATGGAATATCCCTCAGCCATGAAATCAATGTCATAAGACCAGTAGCAGCAAAATGGGTAGATTCAGGTACGATGATTCTAAGTGAAATAAGTCACAGAGAAAAAGAAACTTATCATAAGATATCACTTATGAAGATCCTGTAAACATGGCTACACTTGAACTGAGTTAGGAAAGAGAACAGTGTCTCACATTTAGAAAACACTCTTATGCCTGCTTAAGGGGGAAGGAGAGGTGGGGTGATGCATAAAACCAGAGTTTGATATAAGCACAGGTACCGTTCCAAAAACCAACTATGGAATAGACAGGACCTACACCTTCCTCAGTGAAAGGGACTCAAAACCCCATATTTCCGGCAGAGGAATATATCTGACTAGTAAGAATCTTAAAACCTATGTATTGATATGTCTCCGTAAGGGAATCAAGTGTGTCTAGACTGGCATAAACATGGCAGTGAGAATCAGCTCAAACCCACTATAAAAAGGAATTTCAAAAACAAACCAAAAAAACTGGGAAATTCTTTACAATTCCTTCAGGGTCTCTGATGAAACCTGGAATGACCCTATCTACAACGACAGCTGGATGTGGCATAAGGCTGGACACTTGGGACTGAGAGGATTGGTGAGATTGGGTGAGCAAATACAGACCCTTTAAAGCAATAATGCGTGACACCCATTCCATGGGTCCCAACTCTCCAGGTTGAAGGGAATATTACTACAGTTATAACATGTACGGGAATCCGAGAGAACGGACACACTGTGAATACGAAAGGTTTCTAAAACTCAACGAATAGTCCCTCTCCTGGTGCTCTGGTTTGACTTTCAATCTGCTTTGCTATCAACCTCCCAACTTGGAGAGACAGACCCTTTGACCTCCTAGTTCGCACAGGTTGTCAATTTGGCAGAGGATGAAAGGGAAGAGGGAGAACCAATGAGAGAGTAGCTGTTAGGCATTTGGACCGGCACACATCACTCTTACTTCCCGGCAGGAAGAAGAATTAACCAAAGACTCAGCCACCCACCGGGAACCAGCATAGGTCCTGAACCAAAATTTTGGACTTGCGGTCAGCTCACCAAAAACGAGTTGAAAAATGGAGCTCAGGGGCACAGCAATTCACAAACTGGCCGAGTAATAAAGGACAACTATCATCCAAAAATCTGTTGAGGAAAGGCAACGAGGTGGACTTGAAAGCGAGGCAGAATAGCAGGAAACAGATTTCAAGAGATACGTTGGAATCGCCTTTAAAGCACAGGAAGAGGGGCACAACTTCGACAATGATGCACTTGGCCAAAAAGGGCGTATGCGTTTTCTCCTGAATATATTCAGGAGAAAACGCATACGCCCTTTTTGGCCAAGCAAGCAAGCGGGCAATGCAAATCTGCACTACAAAGAAGTGTCACTTCCCACCGGTCAAAAGGGACATCCACAAAATGTGTAAAAACCAGAAAGGCAAGACAGGCCCTGGAGAACAGGGAGCCTTGTTATGCTGATGGGCAGGATGTAAATTACCAACTGCCTCTCTGGAGGAGTGCATTGTGTTCCCTAAATCAAGTAAAGAACAGAACTACAGAGCTAAGGGCACTTCCAGTCTAGGGAATATACCTTGGGAAAACTGAAAATCAATAAGACAGAGCCACCCCAAAATTTAGGGCTGCACTGCTTACAAGGACCTCAACTTGGATACACCTTAAGTATCCCAGGAAATATAAAAATGGTTCAAAAAATTGTGGTACTTACGTACGATGGAATATCCCTCAGCCATGAAATCAATGTCATAAGACCAGTAGCAGCAAAATGGGTGGATTCAGGTACGATGATTCTAAGTGAAATAAGTCACAGAGAAAAAGAAACTTATCATAAGATATCACTTATGAAGATCCTATAAACATGGCTACACTTGAACTGAGTTAGGAAAGAGAACAGTGTCTTATATTTAGAAAACACTCTTATGCCTGCTTAAGGGGGAAGGAGAGGTGGGGTGATGCATAAAACCAGAGTTTGAAATAAGCACAGGTACCTTTCCAAAAACCAACTATGGAATAGACAAGACCTACACCTTCCTCAGTGAAAGGGACTCAAAACACCATATTTCCCGCAGAGGAATATATCTGACTAGTGAGAATCTTAAAACCTATGTATTGATATGTCTCCGTAAGGGAATCAACTGTGTCTAGACTGGCATAAACATGGCAGCGAGAATCAGCTCAAACCCACTATAAAAAGGAATTTCAAAAACAAAACAAAAAAACTGGGAAATTCTTTACAATTCCTTCAGGGTCCCTGATGAAGCCTGGAATGACCCAATCTACAACGACAGCTGGATGTGGCATAAGGAGGGACACTTGGGACTGAGAGGATTGGTGAGATTGGGTGAGCAAATGCAGACCCTTTAAATCACAAATGCCTGGCACCCATTCCATGGGCCCCAACTCTCCAGGTTGAAGGGAATATAACTACAGCTATAACATGTACGGGAAACCTAGAGAACGGACACACTGTGAATACGAAAGGTTTCTAAAACTCAACGAATAGTCCCTCTCCTGGTGCTCCGGTTTGACTTTTCATCTGCTTTACTATCAACCACCCATCTTGGAGAGACAGCCCCTTTAACCTGCTGGTTCACACAGGTTGCCAATTTGGCAGAGGATGAAAGGAAAGAGGGAGATCCAATGAGAGAGTAGCTGTTAGGCATTTGGACGGGCACATATCACTGTAATTTCCCGGCAGGAAGAAGAATTAACCCAAGTCTCAGCCACCCACCGGGATCCAGTATAGGTCCTGAACCAAAATTTTGGACTTGCGGTCAGCTCACCAAAAAGGAGTTGAAAAATGGAGCTCAGATGCACAGCAATTCACAAACTGGCCGAGTAATAAAGGACAACTATCGTCCAAAAATCTGTTGAGGGAAGGCAACGAGGTGGACTTGAAAGCGAGGCAGAATAGCAGGAAACAGATTTCAAGAGGTACGTTGGAATCTCCTTTAAAGGACAGGAAGAAGGGCACAACTTCGACAATGATGCACTTGGCCAAAAAGGGCGTATGCGTTTTCTCCTGAATATATTCAGGAGAAAAGGCATACGCCCTTTTTGGCCAAGCAAGCAAGCGGGCAATGCAAATCTGCACTACAAAGAAGTATCACTTGCCACAGATCAAAAGGGACATCCACAAAATGTGTAAAAACGAGAAAGGCAAGACAGGCCCTGGAGAACAGGGAGCCTTGTTATGTTGATGGGCGGGATGTAAATTGTCAACTGCCTCTCTGGAGGAGTGCATTGTGTTCCCTAAAACAAGTAAACAACAGAGCTACAGAGCCAAGGGCACTTCCAGTCTAGGGAATATACCTTGGGAAAACTGAAAATCAATAAGACAGAGCCACCCCAAAATTTAGGGCTGCACTGCTTACAAGAACCTCAACTTGGATACACATTAAGTATCCCAGGAAATATAAAAATTGTTCTAAAAATTGTGGTACTTACGTACGATGGAATATCCCTCAGCCATGAAATCAATATCATAAGACCAGTAGCAGCAAAATGAGTGGATTCAGGTACGATGATTCTAAGTGAAATAAGTCACACAGAAAAAGAAACTTATCATAAGATATCACTTATGAAGATCCTGTAAACATGGCTACACTTGAACTGAGTTAGGAAAGAGAACAGTGTCTCACATTTAGAAAACACTCTTATGCCTGCTTAAGGGGGAAGGAGAGGTGGGGTGATGCATAAAACCAGAGTTTGATATAAGCACAGGTACCGTTCCAAAAACCAACTATGGAATAGACAAGACCTACACCTTCCTCAGTGAAAGGGACTCAAAACACCATATTTCCCGCAGAGGAATATATCTGACTATTAAGAATATTAAAACCTATGTATTGATATGTCTCCGTAAGGGAAACAAGTGTTTCTAGACTGGCATAAACATGGCAGCGAGAATCAGCTCAAACCCACTATAAAAAGGAATTTCAAAAACAAAACAAAAAAACTGGGAAATTCTGTACAATTCCTTCAGGGTCTCTGATGAATCCTGGAATGACCCTATCTACAACGACAGCTGGATGTGGCATAAGGCTGGACACTTGGGACTGGTAGGATTGGTGAGATTGTGTGAGCAAATGCAGACCTTTAAAGCACAAATGCCTGGCACCCATTCCATGGGTCCCAACTCTCCAGGTTGAAGGGAATATTACTACAGCTATAACATGTACAGGAATCCTAGAGAACGGACACACTGTGAATACGAAAGGTTTCTAAAACTCAACGAATAGTCCCTCTCCTGGTGCTCCGGTTTGACTTTCCATCTGCTTTACTATCAACCTCCCAACTTGAAGAGACAGCCCCTTTAACCTCCTGGTTCGAACAGGATGCCAATTTGGCAGAGGATGAAAGGGAGTAGGGAGAACCAATGACACAGTAGCTGTTAGGCATTCGGACGGGCACATATCACTGTAATTTCCAGCCAGGAAGAAGAATTAACCAAAGTCTCAGCCACCCACCGGGAACCAGCATAGGTCCTGAAGCAAAATTTTGGACTTGCGGTCAGTTCACCAAAAACGAGTTGAAAAATGGAGCTCAGGGGCACAGCAATTCACAAACTGGCCGAGTAATAAAGGACAACTATCGTCCAAAAATCTGTTGAGGGAAGGCAACGAGCCGGACTTGAAAGCGAGGCAGAATAGCAGGAAACAGATTTCAAGAGGTACGTTGGAATCGCCTTTAAAGCACAGGAAGAGGGGCACAACTTCGACAATGATGCACTTGGCCAAAAAGGGCGTATGCGTTTTCTCCTGAATATATTCAGGAGAAAACGCATACGCCCTTTTTGGCCAAGCAAGCAAGCGGGCAATGCAAATCTGCACTGCAAAGAAGTATCACTTCCCACCGGTCAAAAGGGACATCCACAAAATGTGTAAAAACCAGAAAGGCAAGACAGGCCCTGGAGAACAGGGAGCCTTGTTATGCTGATGGGTGGGATGTAAATTGCCAACTGCCTCTCTGGAGGAGTACATTGTGTTCCCTAAAACAAGTAAAGAACAGAGCTACAGAGCCAAGGGCACTTCCAGTCTAGGGAATATACCTTGGGAAAACTGAAAATCAATAAGACAGAGCCACCCCAAAATTTAGGGCTGCACTGCTTACAAGGACCTCAACTTGGGTACACCTTAAATATCCCAGGAAATATAAAAATGCTTCAAAAAATTGTGGTACTTACGTACGATGGAATATCCCTCAGCCATGAAATCAATGTCATAAGACCAGTAGCAGCAAAATGGGTGGATTCAGGTACGATGATTCTAAGTGAAATAAGTCACACAGAAAAAGAAACTTATCATAAGATATCACTTATGAAGATCCTGTAAACATGGCTACACTTGAACTGAGTTAGGAAAGAGAACAGTGTCTCACATTTAGAAAACACTCTTATGCCTGCTTAAGGGGGAAGGATAGGTGGGGTGATGCATAAAACCAGAGTTTGATATAAGCACAGGTACCGTTCCAAAAACCAACTATGGAATAGACAAGACCTACACCTTCCTCAGTGAAAGGGACTCAAAAACCAATATTTCCCGCAGAGGAATATATCTGACTAGTAAGAATCTTAAAACCTATGGATAGATATGTCTCCGTAAGGGAATCAAGTGTGTCTAGACTGGCATAAACATGGCAGCAAGAATCAGCACAAACCCACTATAAAAAGGAATTTCAAAAACAAAACAAAAAAACTGGGAAATTCTTTACAATTCCTTCAGGGTCTCTGATGAAACCAGGAATGACCCGATCTACAATGACAGCTGGATGTGGCATAAGGCTGGACACTTGGGACTGAGACGATTGGTGAGATTGGTTGAGCAAATGCGGACGCTTTAAAGCACAAATGCCTGGAACCCAATCCATGGGTCCCAACTCTGCAGTTTGAAAGGAATATTACTACAGCTCTAACATGTACGGGAAATCTAGAGAACGGACACACTGTGAATACGAAAGGTCTCTAAAACTCAACGAATAATCCCTCTCCTGGTGCTCCAGTTTGACTTTCCATCTGTTTTACTATCAATCTCCCAACTTGGAGAGACAGACCCATTAACCTCCTGGTTCGCAAAGGTTGCCAATTTGGCATAGGATGAAAGGGATGAGGGAGAACCAATGAGAGAGTAGCTGTTAGGCATTTGGACGGGCACATATCACTCTAATTTCCCGGCAGGAAGAAGAATTAACCAAAGTCTCAGCCACCCACCGGGAACCAGTATAGGTCCTGAACCAAAATTTTGGCCTTGCGGTCAGCTCACCAAAAACGAGTTGAAAAATGGAGCTCAGGGGCACAGCAATTCACAAACTGGCCGAGTAATAAAGGACAACTATAATCCAAAAATCTGTTTAGGGAAGGCAACGAGGCGGACTTGAAAGCGAGGCAGAATAGCAGGAAACAGATTTCAAGAGGTACGTTGGAATCGCCTTTAAAGCACAGGAAGAGGGGCACAACTTTGACAAAGATTCACTTGGCCAAAAATGGCGTATGAGTTTTCTCCTGAATATATTCAGGAGAAAACGGATATGCCCTTTTTGGCCAAGCAAGCAAGAGGACAATGCAAATCTGCACTACAAAGAAGTATCACTTCCCACCGGTCAAAAGGGACATCCACAAAATGTGTAAAAACCAGAAAGGCAAGACAGGCCCTGGAGAACAGGGAGCCTTGTTATGCTGATGGGCGGGATGTAAATTGCCAACTGCCTCTCTGGAGGAGTGCATTGTGTTCCCTAAAACAAGTAAACAACAGAGCTACAGAGCCAAGGGCACTTCCAGTCTAGGGAATATACCTTGGGAAAACTGAAAATCAATAAGACAGAGCCACCCCAAAATTAAGGGCTGCACTGCTTACAAGGACCTCAACTTGGGTACACCTTAAATATCCCAGGAAATATAAAAATGGTTCAAAAAATTGTGGTACTTACGTACGATGGAATATCCCTCAGCCATGAAATCAATGTCATAAGACCAGCAGCAGCAAAATGGGTGGATTCAGGTACGATGATTCTAAGTGAAATAAGTCACAGAGAAAAAGAAACTTATCATAAGATATCACTTATGAAGATCCTGTAAACATGGCTACACTTGAACTGAGTTAGGAAAGAGAACAGTGTCTCACATTTAGAAAACACTCTTATGCCTGCTTAAGGGGGAAGGAGAGGTGGGGTGATGCATAAAACCAGAGTTTGATATAAGCACAGTTACCGTTCCAAAAACCAACTATGGAATAGACAAGACCTACACTTTCCTCAGTGAAAGGTATTCAAAACCCCATATTTCCCGCAGAGGAATATATTTGACTAGTAAGAATCTTAAAACCTATGGATTGACATGTCTCCGTAAGGGAATCAAGTGTGTCTAGACTGGCATAAACATGGCAGCGAGAATCAGCTCAAACCCACTATAAAAAGGAATTTCAAAAACAAAACAAAAAAACTGGGAAATTCTTTACAATTCCTTCAGGGTCTCTGATGAAACCTGGAATAACCCTATTTACAACGACAGCTGGATGTGGCATAAGGCTGGAAACTTGGGACTGAGACGATTGGTGAGATTGGGTGAGCAAATGCAGACCCTTTAAAGCAATAATGCATGGCACCCATTCCATGGTTCCCAACTCTCCAGGTTGAAGGGAATATTACTATAGTTATAACATGTACCGGAAACCTAGAGAACGGACACACTGTGAATACGAAAGGTTTCTAAAACTCAACGAATTGTCCCTCTCCTGGTGCTCTGGTTTGACTTTCCATCATCTTTACTATCAACCTCCCAACTTGGAGAGACAGCCCCTTTAACCTCCTGGTTCACACAGGTTTCCAATTTGGCAGAGGATGAAAGGGAAGAGGGAGAACCAATGAGAGAGTATCTGTTAGGCATTTGGACGGGCACACATCACTCTTACTTCCCGGCAGGAAGAAGAATTAACCAAAGACTCAGCCACCCACCGGGAACCAGCATAGGTCCTGAACCAAAATTTTGGACTTGAGGTCAGCTCACCAAAAACGAGTTGAAAAATGGAGCTCAGGGGCACAGCAGTTCACAAACTGGCCGAGTAATAAAGGACAACTATCGTCCAAAAATCTCTTGAGGAAAGACAACGAGGCGGAGTTAGAAAGCGAGGCAGAATAGCAGGAAACAGATTTCAAGAGGTACGTTGGAATCGCCTTTAAAGCACAGGAAGAGGGGCACAACTTTGACAATGATGCACTTGGCCAAAAAGGGCGTATGCGTTTTCTCCTGAATATATTCAGGAGAAAACGCATACGCCCTTTTTGGCCAAGCAAGCAAGCGCGCAATGCAAATCTGCACTACAAAGAAGTATCACTTTCCACCGGTCAAAAGGGACATCCACAAAATGTGTAAAAACCAGAAAGGCAAGACAGGCCCTGGAGAACAGGGAGCCTTGTTATGCTGATGGGCGGGATGTAAATTGCCATCTGCCTCTCTGGAGGAGTGCATTGTGTTCCCTAAAACAAGTAAACAACAGAGCTACAGAGCCAAGGGCACTTCCAGTCTAGGGAATATACCTTGGGAAAACTGAAAATCAATAAGACAGAGCCACCCCAAAATTTAGGGCTGCACTGCTTACAAGGACCTCAACTTGGGTACACCTTAAATATCCCAGGAAATATAAAAATGCTTCAAAAAATTGTGGTACTTACGTACGATGGAATATCCCTCAGCCATGAAATCAATGTCATAAGACCAGTAGCAGCAAAATGGGTAGATTCAGGTACGATGATTCTAAGTGAAATAAGTCACAGAGAAAAAGAAACTTATCATAAGATATCACTTATGAAGATCCTGTAAACATGGCTACACTTGAACTGAGTTAGGAAAGAGAACAGTGTCTCACATTTAGAAAACACTCTTATGCCTGCTTAAGGGGGAAGGAGAGGTGGGGTGATGCATAAAACCAGAGTTTGATATAAGCACAGGTACCGTTCCAAAAACCAACTATGGAATAGACAGGACCTACACCTTCCTCAGTGAAAGGGACTCAAAACCCCATATTTCCGGCAGAGGAATATATCTGACTAGTAAGAATCTTAAAACCTATGTATTGATATGTCTCCGTAAGGGAATCAAGTGTGTCTAGACTGGCATAAACATGGCAGTGAGAATCATCTCAAACCCACTATAAAAAGGAATTTCAAAAACAAACCAAAAAAACTGGGAAATTCTTTACAATTCCTTCAGGGTCTCTGATGAAACCTGGAATCACCCTATCTACAACGACAGCTGGATGTGGCATAAGGCTGGACACTTGGGACTGAGAGGATTGGTGAGATTGGGTGAGCAAATGCAGACCCTTTAAAGCAATAATGCGTGACACCCATTCCATGGGTCCCAACTCTCCAGGTTGAAGGGAATATTACTACAGTTATAACATGTACGGGAATCCGAGAGAACGGACACACTGTGAATACGAAAGGTTTCTAAAACTCAACGAATAGTCCCTCTCCTGGTGCTCTGGTTTGACTTTCAATCTGCTTTGCTATCAACCTCCCAACTTGGAGAGACAGACCCTTTGACCTCCTAGTTCGCACAGGTTGTCAATTTGGCAGAGGATGAAAGGGAAGAGGGAGAACCAATGAGAGAGTAGCTGTTAGGCATTTGGACCGGCACACATCACTCTTACTTCCCGGCAGGAAGAAGAATTAACCAAAGACTCAGCCACCCACCGGGAACCAGCATAGGTCCTGAACCAAAATTTTGGACTTGCGGTCAGCTCACCAAAAACGAGTTGAAAAATGGAGCTCAGGGGCACAGCAATTCACAAACTGGCCGAGTAATAAAGGACAACTATCATCCAAAAATCTGTTGAGGAAAGGCAACGAGGTGGACTTGAAAGCGAGGCAGAATAGCAGGAAACAGATTTCAAGAGATACGTTGGAATCGCCTTTAAAGCACAGGAAGAGGGGCACAACTTCGACAATGATGCACTTGGCCAAAAAGGGCGTATGCGTTTTCTCCTGAATATATTCAGGAGAAAACGCATACGCCCTTTTTGGCCAAGCAAGCAAGCGGGCAATGCAAATCTGCACTACAAAGAAGTGTCACTTCCCACCGGTCAAAAGGGACATCCACAAAATGTGTAAAAACCAGAAAGGCAAGACAGGCCCTGGAGAACAGGGAGCCTTGTTATGCTGATGGGCAGGATGTAAATTACCAACTGCCTCTCTGGAGGAGTGCATTGTGTTCCCTAAATCAAGTAAAGAACAGAACTACAGAGCTAAGGGCACTTCCAGTCTAGGGAATATACCTTGGGAAAACTGAAAATCAATAAGACAGAGCCACCCCAAAATTTAGGGCTGCACTGCTTACAAGGACCTCAACTTGGATACACCTTAAGTATCCCAGGAAATATAAAAATGGTTCAAAAAATTGTGGTACTTACGTACGATGGAATATCCCTCAGCCATGAAATCAATGTCATAAGACCAGTAGCAGCAAAATGGGTGGATTCAGGTACGATGATTCTAAGTGAAATAAGTCACACAGAAAAAGAAACTTATCATAAGATATCACTTATGAAGATCCTATAAACATGGCTACACTTGAACTGAGTTAGGAAAGAGAATAGTGTCTTATATTTAGAAAACACTCTTATGCCTGCTTAAGGGGGAAGGAGAGGTGGGGTGATGCATAAAACCAGAGTTTGAAATAAGCACAGGTACCGTTCCAAAAACCAACTATGGAATAGACAAGACCTACACCTTCCTCAGTGAAAGGGACTCAAAATACCATATTTCCCGCAGAGGAATATATCTGACTAGTGAGAATCTTAAAACCTATGTATTGATATGTCTCCGAAAGGGAATCAAGTGTGTCTAGACTGGCATAAACATGGCAGCGAGAATCAGCTCAAACCCACTATAAAAAGGAATTTCAAAAACAAAACAAAAAAACTGGGAAATTCTTTACAATTCCTTCAGGGTCCCTGATGAAGCCTGGAATGACCCAATCTACAACGACAGCTGGATGTGGCATAAGGAGGGACACTTGGGACTGAGAGGATTGGTGAGATTGGGTGAGCAAATGCAGACCCTTTAAATCACAAATGCCTGGCACCCATTCCATGGGCCCCAACTCTCCAGGTTGAAGGGAATATAACTACAGCTATAACATGTACGGGAAACCTAGAGAACGGACACACTGTGAATACGAAAGGTTTCTAAAACTCAACGAATAGTCCCTCTCCTGGTGCTCCGGTTTGACTTTTCATCTGCTTTACTATCAACCACCCATCTTGGAGAGACAGCCCCTTTAACCTGCTGGTTCACACAGGTTGCCAATTTGGCAGAGGATGAAAGGAAAGAGGGAGATCCAATGAGAGAGTAGCTGTTAGGCATTTGGACGGGCACATATCACTGTAATTTCCCGGCAGGAAGAAGAATTAACCAAAGTCTCAGCCACCCACCGGGATCCAGTATAGGTCCTGAACCAAAATTTTGGACTTGCGGTCAGCTCACCAAAAAGGAGTTGAAAAATGGAGCTCAGATGCACAGCAATTCACAAACTGGCCGAGTAATAAAGGACAACTATCGTCCAAAAATCTGTTGAGGGAAGGCAACGAGGTGGACTTGAAAGCGAGGCAGAATAGCAGGAAACCGATTTCAAGAGGTACGTTGGAATCTCCTTTAAAGGACAGGAAGAAGGGCACAACTTCGACAATGATGCACTTGGCCAAAAAGGGCGTATGCGTTTTCTCCTGAATATATTCAGGAGAAAAGGCATACGCCCTTTTTGGCCAAGCAAGCAAGCGGGCAATGCAAATTTGCACTACAAAGAAGTATCACTTCCCACCAGTCAAAAGGGACATCCACAAAATGTGTAAGAACAAGAAAGGCAAGACAGGCCCTGGAGAACAGGGAGCCTTGTTATGCTGATGGGCGGGATGTAAATTGCCAACTGCCTCTCTGGAGGAGTGCATTGTGTTCCCTAAAACAAGTAAACAACAGAGCTACAGAGCCAAGGGCACTTCCAGTCTAGGGAATATACCTTGGGAAAACTGAAAATCAATAAGACAGAGCCACCCCAAAATTTAGGGCTGCACTGCTTACAAGAACCTCAACTTGGATACACATTAAGTATCCCAGGAAATATAAAAATTGTTCTAAAAATTGTGGTACTTACGTACGATGGAATATCCCTCAGCCATGAAATCAATATCATAAGACCAGTAGCAGCAAAATGAGTGGATTCAGGTACGATGATTCTAAGTGAAATAAGTCACACAGAAAAAGAAACTTATCATAAGATATCACTTATGAAGATCCTGTAAACATGGCTACACTTGAACTGAGTTAGGAAAGAGAACAGTGTCTCACATTTAGAAAACACTCTTATGCCTGCTTAAGGGGGAAGGAGAGGTGGGGTGATGCATAAAACCAGAGTTTGATATAAGCACAGGTACCGTTCCAAAAACCAACTATGGAATAGACAAGACCTACACCTTCCTCAGTGAAAGGGACTCAAAACACCATATTTCCCGCAGAGGAATATATCTGACTATTAAGAATATTAAAACCTATGTATTGATATGTCTCCGTAAGGGAAACAAGTGTTTCTAGACTGGCATAAACATGGCAGCGAGAATCAGCTCAAACCCACTATAAAAAGGAATTTCAAAAACAAAACAAAAAAACTGGGAAATTCTGTACAATTCCTTCAGGGTCTCTGATGAAACCTGGAATGACCCTATCTACAACGACAGCTGGATGTGGCATAAGGCTGGACACTTGGGACTGGTAGGATTGGTGAGATTGGGTGAGCAAATGCAGACCCATTAAAGCACAAATGCCTGGCACCCATTCCATGGGTCCCAACTCTCCAGGTTGAAGGGAATATTACCACAGCTGTAACATGTACGGGAAACCTAGAGGACGGACACACTGTGAATACGAAAGGTTTCTAAAACTCAACGAATAGTCCCTCTCCTGGTGCTCCGGTTTGACTTTCCATCTGCTTTACAATCAACCTCCCAAATTGGAGAGACAGCCCCTTTAACCTCCTGGTACGCACAGGTTTCCAATATGGCAGAGGATGAAAGGGAAGAGGGAGAACCAATGAGAGAGTAGCTGTTAGGCATTTGGACGGGCACATATCACTCTAACTTCCTGGCAGGAAGAAGAATTAACCAAAGTCTCAGCCCCCCACCGGCAACCAGCATAGGTCCTGAACCAAAATGTTGGACTTGCAGTCAGCTCACAAAAAACGAGTTGAAAAATGGAGCTCAGGGGCACAGCATTTCACAAACTGGCCGAGAAATAAAGGACAACTATCGTCCAAAAATCTCTTGAGGGAAGGCAATGAGGCGGACTTGAAAGCGAGGCAGAATAGCAGGAAACAGATTTCAAGAGGTACGTTGGAATCGCCTTTAAAGCACAGGAAGAGGGGCACAACGTCGACAATGATGCACTTGGCCAAAAAGGGCGTTTGCATTTTCTCCTGAATATATTCAGGAGAAAACGCATACGCCCTTTTTGGCCAAGCAAGCAAGCGGGCAATGCAAATCTGCACTACAAAGAAGTATCACTTCCCACCGGTCAAAAGGGACATCCACAAAATGTGTAAAAGCCAGAAAGGCAGGACAGGCCCTGGAGAACAGGGAGCCTTGTTATGCTGATGGGCGGGATGTAAATTGCCAACTGCCTCTCTGGAGGAGTGCATTGTGTTCCCTAAAACAAGTAAAGAACAGAGCTACAGAGCCAAGGGCACTTCCAGTCTAGGGAAAATACCTTGGGAAAACTGAAAATCAATAAGAGAGAGCCACCCCATAATATAGGGCTGCACTGCTTACAAGGACCTCAACTTGGGTACACCTTAAATATCCCAGGAAATATAAAAATGGTTCAAAAAATTGTGGTACTTACGTACGATGGAATATCCCTCAGCCATGAAGTCAATGTCATAAGACGAGTAGCAGCAAAATGGGTGGATTCAGGTACGATTATTCTAAGTGAAATAAGTTACACAGAAAAAGAAACTTATCATAAGATATCACTTATGAAGATCCTGTAAATATGGCTACACTTGAAATGAGTTAGGAAAGAGAACAGTGTCTCACATTTAGAAAACACTCTTATGCCTGCTTAAGGGGGAAGGAGAGGTGGGGTGATGCATAAAACCAGAGTTTGATATAAGCACAGGTACCGTTCCAAAAACCAACTATGGAATAGACAAGACCTACACCTTCCTCAGGGAAAGGGACTCAAAACCCCATATTTCCCGCAGAGGAATATATCTGACTAGTAAGAATCTTAAAACCTATGTATTGATATGTCTCCATAAGGGAATCAAGTGTGTCTAGACTGGCATAAACATGGCAGCGAGAATCAGCTCAAACCCACTATAAAAAGGAATTTCAAAAACAAAACAAAAAAAACTGGGAAATTCTTTACAATTCCTTCAGTGTCTCTGATGAAAGCTGGAATGACCCTATCTACAACGACAGCTGGATATGGCATAAGGAGGGACACTTGGGACTGAGACGATTGGTGAGATTGGGTGAGCAAATGCAGACCCTTTAAAGCAATAATGCATGGCACCCATTCCATGGGTCGCAACTCTCCAGGTTGAAGGGAATATTACTACAGTTATAACATGTACGGGAACCCTAGAGAACGGACACACTGTGAATATGAAAGGTTTCTAAAACTCAACGAATAGTCCCTCTCCTGGTGCTCCGGTTTGACTTTCCATCTGCTTTACTATCAACCTCCCAACTTGGAGAGACAGCCCATTTAACCTCCTGGTTCGCACAGGTTGCCAATTTGGCAGAGGATGAAAGGGAAGAGGGAGAACCAATGAGAGAGTAGCTGTTAGGCATTTGGACGGGCACATATCACTCTAACTTCCCGGCAGGAAGTAGAATTAACCAAAGTCTCAGCCACCCACCGGGAACCAGCATAGGTCCTGAACCAAAATTTTGGACTTGCGGTCAGCTCACGAAAAACGAGTTGAAAAATGGAGATCAGGGGCACAGCAATTCAGAAACTGGCCGAGTAATAATGGAAAACTATCGTCCAAAAATCTGTTGAGGGAAGGCAACGAGGCGGACTTGAAAGCGAGGCAGAATAGCAGGAAACAGATTTCAAGAGGTACGTTGGAATCGCCTTTAAAGCACAGGAAGAGGGGCACAACTTCGACAATGATGCACTTGGCCAAAAAGGGCGTATGTGTTTTCTCCTGAATATATTCAGGAGAAAACGCATACGCCCTTTTTGGCCAAGCAAGCAAGAGGGCAATGTAAATCTGCACTACAAAGAAGTATCACTTACCAACGGTCAAAAGGGACATCCACAAAATGTGTAAAAACCAGAAAGGCAAGACAGGCCCTGGAGAACAGGGAGCCTTGTTATGCTGATGGGCGGGATGTAAATTGCCAACTGCCTCTCTGGATGAGTGCATTGTGTTCCCTAAAACAAGTAAACAACAGAGCTACAGAGGCAAGGGCACTTCCAGTCTAGGGAATATACCTTGGGAAAATTGAAAATCAATAAGACAGAGCCACCCCATATTTAGGGCTGCACTGCTTACAAGGACCTCAACTTGGGTACACCTTAAATATCCCAGGAAATATAAAAATGGTTCAAAAAATTGTAGTACTTACGTACGATGGAATATCCCTCAGCCATGAAATCAATGTCATAAGACCAGTAGCAGCAAAATGGGTTGATTCAGGTACGATGATTCTAAGTGAAATAAGTCACACAGAAATAGAAACTTATCATAAGATATCACTTATGAAGATCCGATAAACATGGCTACACTTGAACTGAGTTAGGAAAGAGAACAGTTTCTCACATTTAGAAAACACTCTTATGCCTGCTTAAGGGGGAAGGAGAGGTGGGGTGATGCATGAAACCAGAGTTTGATATAAACTCAGGTACCGTTCCAAAAACCAACTATGGAATAGACAAGACCTACACCTTCCTCAGTGAAAGGGACTCAAAACCCCATATTCCCGCAGAGGAATATATCTGACTAGTAAGAATCTTAAAACCTATGTATTGATATGTCTCCGTAAGGGAATCAAGTGTGTGTAGACTGGCATAAACATGGCAGCGAGAATCAGCTCAAACCCACTATAAAAAGGAATTTCAAAAACAAAACCAAAAAACTGGGAAATTCTTTACAATTCCTTCAGGGTCTCTGATGAAACCTGGAATGACCCTATCTAAAACGACAGCTGGATGTGGCATAAGGCTGGACACTTGGGACTGAGAGCATTGGTGAGATCGGGTGAGCAAATGCAGACCCTTTAAAGCAATAATGCCTGGCACCCATTCCATGGGTCCCAACTCTCCTGGTTGAAGGGAATATTACTATAGCTATAACATGTCCGGGAAACCTAGAGAACGGACACACAGTGAATACGAAAGGTTTCTAAAACTCAACGAATAGTCCCTCTCCTGGTGCTCCGGTTTGACTTTCCATCTGCTTTACTATCAACCTCCCAACTTGGAGAGACAGCCCCTTTAACCTCCTGGATAGAACAGTTTGCCAATTTGGCAGAGGATGAAAGGGTGGAGGGAGAACCAATGAGAGAGTAGCTGTTAGGCATTTGGACGGGCACATATCACTGTAATTTCCCGGCATGAAGTAGAATTAACCAAAGTCTCAGCCACCCACCGGGAAACAGCATAGGACCTGAAGCAAAATTTTGGACTAGCGGTCAGCTCACCAAAAACGAGTTGAAAAATGGAGCTCAGGGGCACAGCAATTCACAAACTGGCCGAGTAATAAAGGACAACTATCGTCCAAAAATCTCTTGAGGGAAGGCAACGAGGCGGACTTGAAAGCGAGGCAGAATAGCAGGAAACAGATTTGAAGAGGTACGTTGGAATCGCCTTTAAAGCACAGGAAGAGGGGCACAACTTCGACAATGATGCACTTGGCCAAAAAGGGCGTATGCGTATTCTCCTGAATATATTCAGGAGAAAACGCATACGCCCTTTTTAGCCAAGCAAGCAAGCGGGCAATGCAAATCTGCACTACAAAGAAGTATCACTTCCCACCGGTCAAATGGGACATCCACAAAATGTGTAAAAACCAGAAAGGCAGGACAGGCCCTGGAGAACAGGGAGCCTTTTTATGCTGATGGGCGGGATGTAAATTGCCAACTGCCTCTCTGGAGGAGTACATTGTGTTCCCTAAAACAAGTAAACAACAGAGCTACAGAGCCAAGGGCACTTCCAGTCTAGGGAATATACCTTGGGATAACTGAAAATCAATAAGACAGGGCCACCCCAAAATTTAGGGCTGCACTGCTTACAAGGACCTCAACTTGGGTACACCTTAAATATCCCAGGAAATATAAAAATGGTTCAAAAAATTGTGGTACTTACGTACGATGGAATATCCCTCAGCCATGAAATCAATGTCATAAGACCAGTAGCAGCAAAATGGGTGGATTCAGGTACGATGATTCTAAGTGAAATAAGTCACACCGAAAAAGAGTCTTATCATAAGATATCACTTATGAAGATCCTGTAAACATGGCTACACTTGAACTGAGTTAGGAAAGAGAACAGTGTCTCACATTTAGAAAACACTCTTATGACTGCTTAAGGGGGAAGGAGAGGTGGTGTGATGCATAAAACCAGAGTTTGATATAAGCACAGGTACCGTTCCAAAAACCAACTATGGAATAGACAAGACCTACACCTTCCTCAGTGAAAGGGACTCAAAACGCCATATTTCCCGCAGAGGAATATATCTGACTAGTAAGAATCTTAAAACCTATGTATTGATATGTCTCCGTAAGGGAATCAAGTGTGTCTAGACTGGCATAAACATGGCAGCGAGAATCAGCTCAAACCCACTATAAAAAGGTATTTCAAAAACAAAACAAAAAAAACTGGGAAATTCTTTACAATTCCGTCAGGGTCTCTGATGAAACCTGGAATGACCCTATCTACAACGACAGCTGGATGTGGCATAAGGCTGGACACTTGAGACTGAGAGCATTGGTGAGATTGGGTGAGCAAATGCAGACCCCTAAATGCACAAATGCCTGGCACCCATTCCATAGGTCCCAACTCTCCAGGTTGAAGGGAATATTACTACAGCTATATCATGTACGGGAAACCTAGAGAATGGACACACTGTGAATACGAAAGGTTTCTAAAACTCAACGAATAGTCCCTCTCCTGGTGTTCAGGTTTGACTTTCCATCTGCTTTACTATCAACCTCCCAACTTGGAGAGACAGACCCTTTAACCTCCTGGATCGAACAGGTTGCCAATTTGGCAGAGAATGAAAGGGAGGAGGGAGAACCAATGAGAGAGTAGCTGTTAGGCATTTGGACGGGCATATATCACTCTAACTTCCCGGCAGGAAGAAGAATTAACCAAAGTCTCAGCCCCCCACCGGGAACAAGCATATGTCCTGAGCCAAAATGTTGGACTTGCGGTCATTTCACAAAAAACGAGTTGAAAAATGGAGCTCAGGGGCACAGCAATTCACAAACCGGCCGAGTAATAAAGGACAACTATCTTCCAAAAAGCTGTTGAGGGAAGGCAACGAGGTGAACTTGAAAGCGAGGCAGAATAGCAGGAAACAGATTTCAAGAGGTACGTTGGAATCGCCTTTAAAGCACAGGAAGAGGGGCACAACTTCGACAATGATGCACTTGGCCAAAAAGGGCGTATGCGTTTTCTCCTGAATATATGCAGGAGAAAACGCATATGCCCTTTTTGGCCAAGCAAGCAAGCGGGCAATGCAAATCAGCACTACAAAGAAGTATCACTTCCCACCGGTCAAAAGGGACATCCACAAAATGTGTAAAAACCAGAAAGGCAAGACAGGCCCTGGAGAACAGGGAGCCTTGTTAGGCTGATGGGTGGGATGTAAATTGCCAACTGCCTCTCTGGAGGAGTATATTGTGTTCCCTAAAACAAGTAAAGAACAGAGCTACAAAGCCAAGGGCACTTCCAGTCTAGGGAATATTCCTTGGGAAAACTGAAAATCAATAAGACAGAGCCACCCCAAAATTTAGGGCTGCACTGCTTACAAGTACCTCAACTTGGGTACACCTTAAATATCCCAGGAAATATAAAAATGCTTCAAAAAATTGTGGTACTTACGTACGATGCAATATCCCTCAGCCATGAAATCAATGTCATAAGACCAGTAGCAGCAAAATGGGTGGATTCAGGTACGATGATTCTAAGTGAAATAAGTCACACAGAAAAAGAAACTTATCATAAGATATCACTTATGAAGATCCTGTAAACATGGCTACACTTGAACTGAGTTAGGAAAGAGAACACTGTCTCACATTGAGAAAACACTCTTATGCCTGCTTAAGGGGGAAGGAGAGGTGGGGTGATGAATAAAACCAGAGTTTGATATAAGCAGAGGTACCGTTCCAAAAACCAACTATGCAATAGACAAGACCTACACCTTCCTCAGTGTAAGGGACTCAAAACGCCATATTTCCCGCAGAGGAATATATCTGACTAGTAAGAATCTTAAAACCTATGTATTGATATGTCTCCGTAAGGGAATCAAGTGTGTCTAGACTGGCATAAACATGGCAGCGAGAATCAGCTCAAACCCACTATAAAAAGGAATTTCAAAAACAAAACAAAAAAACTGGGAAATTCTTTACAATTCCTTCAGGGTCTCTGATGAAACCTGGAATGACCCTATCTACAATGACAGCTGGATGTGGCTTAAGGCTGGACACTTGGGACTGAGAGGATTGGTGAGATTGGGTGAGCAAATGCAGACCCTTTAAAGCACAAATGCCTGGCAACCATTCCATGGGTCCCAACTCTCCAGGTTGAAGGGAATATTACTACAGTTATAATATGTATGGGAAACCTAGAGAACGGACACACTGTGAATACGAAAGGTTTCTAAAACTCAACGAATAGTCCCACTCCTGGTGCTCCGGTTTGACATTCCATCTGCTTTACTATCAACCTCCCAACTTGGAGAGACAGCCCCTTTAACCTCCTGGTTCGCACAGGTTGCCAATTTGGCAGAGGATGAAAGTGAAGAGGGAGAACCAATGAGAGAGTAGCTGTTAGGCATTTGGACGGGCACATATCACTGTAATTTCCCGGCAGGAAGAAGAATTAACCAAAGTCTCAGCCACTCACCTGGAACCAGTACAGGTCCTGAACCAAAATTTTGGACTTGCGGTCAGCTCACCAAAAACGAGTTGAAAAATGGAGCTCAGGGGCACAGCAAATCACAATGTTTCCGAGTAATAAAGGACAACTATCATCCAAAAATCAGTTGAGGGAAGGCAACGAGGCGGACTTGAAAGCGAGGCAAAATAGCAGGAAACAGATTTCAAGAGGTACGTTGGAATCGCCTTTAAAGCACAGGAAGAGGGGCACAACTTCGACAATGATGCACTTGGCCAAAAAGGGCGTATGCGTTTTCCCCTGAATATATTCAGGGGAAAACGCATACGCCCTTTTTGGCCAAGCAAGCAAGTGGGCAATGCAAATCTGCACTACAAAGAAGTATCACTT